>NW_027112441.1:69301-70489 GCF_000696795.3 Halyomorpha halys | reverse complement strand
AATTTTTAATTTAATTTAATAAATTTATTTTTATTTTCTGAATATCTAATTGTTCTTAAATAACTATCACATTCAACATTTAAGAAAATTAATAATTAGAACATTTTTAAAAACATTCAGGTTAGTAAATTGTTTTAATCGGGCAAACCACATAGTGCACAATCGGTTAGTTTAATGTAAGTAGTTAATTTTATAGTAAAGTTTAACATGCTGAATGCTTGATTTTTTTCATGATGATACTAAGTTGAAGTATTTATTAATTCTTCTTTTAATTCCTGACAGTATTTTAGTTGAATGGGTTTTGTTTTATTGGATTTCAAATTTAGAATAAAATTTACAAGTTACAAGAGATTACTTGAAACGATAATTTTAATCAATGTGTTTTAATGCAAACGGTAAAAGTTAGTTAGAAGTCCAATCAGTAAAAGTGGTAAAAGAAGTTTTGTTTGATAAAACCATCCAGTTAAAAAGCCCTTTCTCAGAAATTGTATTAACAAGTCTAACTTGTTTTCCGAACCTTTTCAATATCTGTAAGTGTATCGATTAAACAAATTTCTGAATATAATGAATCGATTTATATTATACTAGTTAAACAAAAAAAAAAACTATGAACTTTTTTTTAATTTAAATCCAATTGAACTGAACTTAAATATTCCAGATAATTTACTACTGTAAGTTTGTAGATTTACATTGTATTAAAGAAAAATACACATTTATTTTAGTACCTGATTCAGAAAAAAATGTATACATTAAATGATATACATAGGGATTTTTATAAATTTACATTAACAAATATTAAGGTTTTTCACGAAAATAATGGGAATGATTACAGAAAAGTAATGTTGATAATACTTGAAGTGAATATTTGGGAAGAGTTTTATTGGTATAAATGGTTATAGATTGAATCTATAATTTAAGATATTAATTGGATATTTAAAGTATCAGTTATTTTTAATAGATGAAAAATTGCTATTGATTTCTATTTTTTGAGGGGCCGCTTGTAGATGAGGGAGTTAAGTGACTGCCTTCTGACAGCAGTGGTGGTCACACCTGGCCTAGGGGGTCGACTTTCATTTCTGTGGCGGCCCCACGAAATGAAAACTTGAGCCCACCGTAGTCAGAATAGGATAGTTACCTACCTCAAGATAGACCCCCCTCTATGTCAGATGTGACCATGAAGGGGGGGGG
>NW_027112441.1:66343-67181 GCF_000696795.3 Halyomorpha halys | reverse complement strand
TATCGCAACTCTTATAAAAACCCTATAAATCTCTTTCTATGATATATTTTCTATTTATTCCTTCCTACTTAGCAAAACTTTCAATGTAGTAATTAATTTTGCTGTAAAAATTGGTGGATTACAGTAATTCCCGTCACGGAATTGAGCTTTGGGGCTTCAGTAAAAACTATACAATCCGAAATCCATAGAATAATCCTTATTTTGTCTCGAATAAAATAATCCATAATTGCATATATTTCTAAATAGATATATTTAATATACCTTTCTCAATTTTTCGACTAGTTGGTAATTTTTTAAACTAAGCTATTCCTAATAAACCATCTAAAGAAAAGATTATCACAGGATCTTTAAACTTAAAAAAAAATGTATATAGCAATATTTACAACTGTATAACATAAACAAACATCCAGAAAATGTGATGTGAGTTCTGTTAAGATGGTGTGGTACATACTTGTGGAGAAACTATCTACAGGTAACACTCTAATAATATCAGAAGGTCTCGAGGCCATCTTCTTTCAAACTTAAAGTAGTTGTGAAGTGAAACGTGGGAGTTCCTCCAGAAGCTATTAGGCGTTCTAAACTCATTAATTACATTTACTAATTTGTTTCATAATTAAGTTGTAAATTTCAATAAAAAAATATTTTGTCATTTTAGCGAATGTAGAAAATACATGTTAGTTACACAAAATTAAATATAAGAAAAAAACTTAATAGTTAACTAGAAGTAGTTTCGTGTGCTTGGTAAGTGATTATTAAAAAAAAAAACACGTGGAGAATGTCGGTCGTTAAAATAATAATCAAGGTCAGAGCTTCAACGGAATACTAATTAAAAAATAAT
>NW_027112441.1:59594-64868 GCF_000696795.3 Halyomorpha halys | reverse complement strand
TATTAAATAAAAGTGATCATGGGGACTTGGATTGACCCAATGACAGTTTATCCCGTGACAGTCACGGCTTCCTCTGTTTTTAAGATAATTTTAACTGAAGAAGGAGACGTAGTTCAGTTTTGAATTCAGTATGCCGTCGACTTTGAAACCGATCAAACAATCCTTAGCACCAGAGTTTAGTGCTTCATCGGTTCTAAAAATCGTTTTTGGGAATTATATTAAATTTTATTTTTGTTACTCAACATGGATAGTAGAGCAAAGGCGTTAGAACTTCCTCTACTTCCACACCACTCCGATTGACAGAAAGAGATTTTATTTATATTATTTCGCCAACTGCCCATAAGACCAATCCGTGCAGACTATGTGTATTGTGCTGTTCAAAATGAATAAGTGGAAATAAAGTGAGGAAGGCTTATGTATCCCGTGTTTTAAAATCTATCATACACGGACTAATTACTAACAAAGTACACATGAAACACATTTTTATAACATGCCGTAGTATTTCCGAACATGAAAAAATTAAATTCATACATTTTTTGGACCAGAATTCGTAATTTTACCAAACTGTGAAAGGATTAAAACTTTTTTCTCAGCCCATTATTCACAAGTTAAAATTATTATCTTTGTTTTAGTTAAATTTTATTTATTTCTTTTCTTGTTATTTATTGCTAAATATTTCAATATGCTACAACATTGTCGGGCAATAAGTAATAGCGATAACTGATTACATTCATACTAAAATAAAATAACACAAGAATAAAAAAAAATAATAAAAAAAAAAATACATAAAACATAAATAAAGTCTCTCTATAAATATATAAAAACAGAAGTATAAAGAAAATAAACATAATCAAACTATATACATGAAAAAATAAATAAATAAAATAATCACCAGTCACATTTACACTCTTTAAATTATATTTATTGATAAATATCACAATCTGCTAATAAGTACATGAAGTTGGACAATAAGTAATGGTAATAACTGATTCATAATAAAATAAAATAACATAAGAATAAAAATAAATAAATGAAAAAAAAAATACATACAAACAAATAAAATCTCTCTCTGAATATTTTTTTAATAATAATACTTTTTATTTATTGATAGATATGCAGATTGTAATCACACAGTTGTGGGCAATAGGTAATAGTGATGAATGATCTCATACATAATAAAATAAAATAAATAAATGAATACAAAACAATAAATAAATAAAAAAAAAAAAAAAATTCTCTTAAAATATATACAAACAAAAGAATAAACAAAATGAACATAATCAAACTATCTGTATGAAAAATAAATAAATAAAATAACATAATGATCAAATAATGTAGTCTCTAGTCACATTTACACTCTAATATACAATATTTACACAATCGACCTGAGGATCCCTGAGCCCACTCTATCCCCCACGTGTGAGGGGTAGAGCAGAGCTCAAAAGTTCCCAGCGCATCCCTCTCGCCGCATCACTGGTAATGAGTCAGTGGAGGCTGAGCAAGTCCGCTAAATCCGCAAACTACTCTCTGAATATAAAATTATTATTATTATTTTTTAAATTATAAAACTAGGGGGTTACCAACCCTCATTTTACAAATTATTACTCAATGAAATAAAACAACTTTTTTCATTTTATTGAAAGCTCAATTTCTTACTAACTATTAATTTTTATTCCAACATATATATTAAATAAAATATTACACGGTGCTCACTAAAATTTTATTATATCATAGAGAGATATGTTATCATTTTTAATATTTCCTTGATGTCACGAGTTCCAAGAATTTAGTTAATATAGTTCCCGAGGTTCTGTTACAACTCTTTTCGTTAATCTAATCAATACGGCACAGAATCCATAATGTAACGGATCCGAACTGTAAGAACAGCTTGGTATCGTTCCTCCGGCCTCACAAACATCCCTCAGAGGCAAATAAATAGCGAACCGGCTCTTATTTATTTATAAAAGGCTTTAATAAATATAAGGTGTTAAATATTGAGTGGGTTGAATCATGAGTGGGAGGAACACATTCCGAATCAAAGGGCTGTCCATTTACTGTTAAATTCGGAAAAGGTCCAGGTCTGAAAATAATTTCACAGGTCACACACCTCTAACCATCGTTTTTTTTTGTTCCAGTCGAACCATAAACCTGTCGTTGACTTTTTTTTCCTCCTAAAATAACTTAGTCCGTGGAATTTGATAGCTGAATAAAATCAAATATGTTTAATTTCTTATTTTTTTTCTCTATTCTTAGTATTAATATGAGTAGTCTTATCATAATGTGTACATACGTTAAAAAATGATAAGAGTTGAATAAATCCGGAGGCCAATAATATATCATGATTTTTTCCCATCTAATTGATCGATTACACTGATCACCAGAAAATATTTTTTTTCCCTAATACTACTGATGTAAATATTTCTAATTATGGCTGCATACGGAGTTGAGCTTTAGGGCTCCACCTAAACCTTCGAATTCCTCTCGTATCCAATCCTTACAATCCAAAATCCTTCGTAAAATCCTCAATGCTCCTTATTTTGTTACTAATAAAACCATCCATAAAGACCTAAATGTCCCTTATGTAACCGATCTAGCCCAAACCCGATATCATTTCTTTCATTATAAACTCCCTGACCACCCAAACCCAGTAGTTTCTAACTCTTGCTTCCTCTTCCATTCCTGGCAATCCTCCGAGGCGCCAGAAAAGAAGATGGCCTCGTGACCTTATATTGTAAAATGTTTTTAGAGTTCTACTACTGGGTAGTTTCTCTACATGCTGTATCATATCATTATCATTATGTCATTATGATCAAATTTGCTTTTAGTATTTTTATTAAGTTGTAAATATCAATAAATAATAAAAAAAAAATTATGACTGTGAATACCGAATCTGAGATACCAAGTTTTTTATTCGCTCATGTTTTGAACATAATCCACAAATAATGACTTACTAGATACCAAGTGTATATATACTTGTTTATTGCATATTATTAATTGATTAATCAATTTTTATATCTTATTGTTAGGTCATTTCAAGATTATGGGATTCGATATATATACATATAAGTTAAAGCCTGAACGCGATATCAGCTGAACGCTAAGCAGCAAATCAGTTAAACATAGGGTGTCCTCATGTCTTGAAATGTAGTAATTTATTCAATTTTTTTTTAATTTTACTGGCGACTTATGTATTTTTTTTTTACGTTATTGTACGAAGGGTTGTTTTCTTTTATTTTAAAGTTTTATTTAGGTATATAGCGTTTAATTTAGGTGAGCTTGTGAGTTTTCACAGTGCGATTGTTATATGTATTTTTCTTTTAATATATCGTATAATAAAGTTTATGAGGACTGTTCGTTTATTGCTTAGTTTAAGTCAACGAAGATTGTTCGTAAACTGGTTGTGGGGGGTGGAGTTAACAGCCTGAGTGCGGTATCACCTAACAAAGGGACATATCACCACATCGAATGTATATATAGAGGAACTAGATTCAATAAAATGGATAAAAGAAGGAAATGGACGAGTATACTTTATTATTTTATATACGATAACAAAGTATGTATGAGATAACGAAAACTTCCAGTCGCCTCACTTAAAAATAATAGTAAGTGAACTATTAACTGAGGAAAACACATATTTATAATGAATTCTTTTCATTTTATCTAGAGAATTGAATAAAAGACACGAATACATACGAATACATTTGAACTACCATTCTTATGTTAACAATAAATGCTCTTCTTTATGACATCCGATAAAAAATGAGGAAAACAAATTTATGAATGTAATCTCATACAACTGTATCCACTCTTAAAATATATATAAATCCTTTTCTAATGGTTTTATGATTACTAGGTTTTTATTACTCCATACATTTTTATAAATAAAATAATACAAGGTACATAAAGTAATAGAAAATACAACAAAAATGTTTTGCAAGCTTTAAGGTTCAACGCCGAAACCATCGATTAGTTTCTTGTATACATCTCCCTCCATCGAATTCAGCCGAGTCAGTATTAATTGCCGATTCGTTCATTATCGAATCAATCAATGCGATGTTATAGCATCATTTTAGCTGCCCCAATATCCAATTGCGTAATCCTTTGATTCTCCGACCTACTCATCTTTCTCTGGAGTTTAAATTTGGCTCTACTCCAAATCCTCTTTCCCTTAGTGTGAATTACAGCATGAATAACAGTTGAAGACTACTCTGAAATTTGATCTTAAGGCTTAAGGATAGTTGAGACGGACATTGGTCAGTAATTCACACTATTAACCGACGTTGGTCGGTAATTCACAGTTTTAAAATGTCCAAAACAAACTAGAAATTAAGTTAATGTGTACAAAGGACCATCAATATGGAAGAAAAAATTTGTTCTCGAGTCAATGAGGCAAATTGGTCTTAAGGCCTATTTTTCTCAAAATATGTTTGGTTTAGAACGCAATATTTTGCTTGGAATTAAGCCATTCTCTACTATTATTGGTATATATGAACATATATTATGATTATACTTCTGAAAGTGTGGCTTATATCAGATAGAATATCAAAAACTCTAAAAAATAAGAAAGACAAAAACGATTACGCAGTTACATACAAAAACACGGCAAATTTGTCTAAACGTTACACTAATAAGAAAGATAAAGATAAAATAGAACTACAATCTAATGAAATATATGAAATTTCCTGTGAAGAAAGCTGTTAGGAATCCTATTTTGGAACTTCAGAAAAGTATCTAAAAAGAAGGGTGTATCAACACAAATATAGTTGTACCTCTATAACCAACAACCCCAACAAACCTGAACAAACTGCTCTCACTATACATTTTATACAAACAAGACATAAATTTAAATTTGATGCCCCAAAAATCATACATTAAGAAAAAAACAACTTCAAGCGAAATTTAAAAGAAATGATCACAATAGAAAAACATGAGAATCAAACCATTAATAAAAAAATCAGTTGTAAAAAATTTAAACTCAAGTTATTCTAACCTAATAAATACATAAAAACACAATTTACAACTTAAAATAGAAACAGACAAAATATAATCAACAGACTGACTATCTGCTGAGAAATGAAACAAAAACAACAAAAAACGGTACATCTGGGGAAACCTAGATAAGCCTTACCTTCATTTCAAAACCAATTCAGTCCTTCCTTAAACCTGAAGATGTTAGTATCACAATGTAGAACATATTACAGTTAAGAATTGTTAGTAATGTTTGGATCAAACCATAATTCGATTGAAATATTTATTAGTCAGAGATTGTACTAT
>NW_027112441.1:59022-59337 GCF_000696795.3 Halyomorpha halys | reverse complement strand
TAGTAGTTTTGTGGCAATTATTTGAAGAGAACGTATATTCTAAAAAACTGCGTTTTTCTCATTGTAGGGCATGATTATACAAACAATAAAGCAGTGAAATGTCGCCAAAAGATTAATTACTACAAAGTTGTATAATTGACTGATCCTCAAGACCCACCAAAAAACATAAAAATCATTTAAAAAAATTATTTATTTATACAAAAATATTTAAATTTTTAAAATTTATTTAATGTAATCAACAACTGTACAAAATAATACAATAGGTAAATATGTTGTATGTTTCATATACACTTGAAAATTTTGAGAAGGAACCAC
>NW_027112441.1:52942-58257 GCF_000696795.3 Halyomorpha halys | reverse complement strand
GATTTACTTTAAAGGTTCTATCAGTGAGGTAGGAGCGGATTATAAGGAAATATGTTGGGGGTAGGAATTTACGAAGTTTATAGAGCAGACCTGGATGCCAGACTCGATCAAAAACTTGTTCAACATCGAGGAAGACTCCCGTGCAGTACACAGCGCGCTCCAATGTGGAAGATATGACATCAACCACTCGATGACTCTGTGGTATGGTAGAATGAGATGTTCTAAATCAGTCAAGGATGGATAGAGGCGTTTTAATAAGAGTTTTTCAAGGATTTTGCCCATAATGGGAAGGAGTGAAATAGGACCGTTATTTAAAAATAAATTAAAAATTTCTGAAACTTTATTTGTGAAAAATAAATAAAAATATATTTTATTAAGGCTGAATTTCTTAAAAGGGTATATATATATATTTTTTTTATTTTTTTTTTAAACTGATTTTATCGGCAAGTATTATATTTAAGAGTGATTATTAGAAATTATATATAGAATAACCCAAAAATATTCTGGTTTTGCCAAGACATTCTGTCCCTCGTTTAAAGGGCCTCTTTTAAAACGAAAGGCCGTCCCAAAGGAACTGAAAGATCAAAGCTAATTTAGCTGTCTTATTTAATAATTAATTTCAAGATAAATTCTTAATGAGTTTAATATTTTTTAAATTTAATTTACTTATGAACAATCCATTTTCCATTCCGTTCATTATAACATTATTGTTGAATTTAATGTATTTTTATATTAACTTTTTCTTTATTTTTTTTTAATATACCAATTGGGTAAAAATCTGACGGTGAAGCGTGATTCAGACCAAATAACCGCCTTGCACAGCTGTTGGTCAAGTAACAGTACTACACCCCTGGCCATTCATAGCTTGTAGCGGTACAGATTAAATGTTATAGACTTCTAAATTAACATTATAATTATGTAATATATTACCCAAATATTTTAAAAACAAATCAGAAACATTTTAAAAGTTTAGCAGATTTAATTATTTTGATAATTACCGGCACTCATATATTATTACAAAGTTTATTCCTTTAACAATTTGTATAATTTCAAATCAGCTTCAATATTTATTTTCCAATTAATAATTAGGGAGAAATATAAATATTACTTACAATACAAAAAAATTAAAATTAACGTCAGTTAGTATTAGAGATTAAGTTCGTTACGCATAAATAATGTAAGCAATTGATTGACACAAAATGAAAATTCAAGATATTTTCCTTATTAAAAAATAGAAAAAAGTTAATGAACTGATTACGAAGTGTATATAGTAATAAAATAAAAAAAAAATGTTTTTCAATACATTTTTGTAATTTTTATTTGACCATGTACCATTTTATTTATTATGTTTTGTGAGGGAGTGGAGGTGGTATGTAACTCGTATTAATCTTTATGCATTCAAACTCTTTATTTTTCTTTAAATGCAGCAATGGCTAATTTTATATGTATTTATCATAAGTCAGTGGATTGGTTATTACCACAATTGGCAATAATTAAAACATAGCTTTAAAATAAAATTGTTTTCGATTTCTTCTAAAATAAAATTATTTTGAATGCCTTATACTTGCCGCCATGAATCATTATCATTATTCAAAAAAGTATAGTACTGAAAAAAAAATTGAGGAATTAATTATCGAATGTATATAATAAATAATTAATAAGATTAGTGGTTGACTGACCTCTACAAAATATTTCTTATTGTTTTTCACTACATTTGTTCAGCTAAAATGAAAATCGTAAATATTGTGAAAAATGGCAACTTTTAAATCCACGAGATAGCTCGTAATGGGGGTCCTAGGAAAGAACGCAAACTACGAATTATTTCGTGTTCTCACCCCCGTGGCCGCATGACGTCACATTTTTTCGTTTAATATAAGCTGTACTAGCGATCACTAGGAAATTTTTTTCTGTAACATATTAGTGAGTTTTCAAAAAAATATTATTATTATTAAAAGAATAACTCTTCTCTGAATATCTTTAAATTATTGCTAAATAAAAGCGACTTTGCTTTAAAGTTGTAGTTAGTACAATCAATTTCGATGATTTTTCTTTTAATAATCATTGTTTTGACAGTGTTGGTAATTCTATTAAACTTATTTTATACATATTGTTAGTACAATATGATTTACAATTAGTACGTTATGTACTTAGTATTTATACGGAATTATTTTCAATAATAATATTGAAAATATCAAATACTCAATTTATATTTAATAAAAAACTTCAAATACAGCTCTCTGAAACATTGTTTCCCACCATCCGGTAGACAATTTATACATATGACGTAACCAAAAAAGTTAAGACACCTGATATATTACTATGTTTTCAACGCTAACCAAAGGTCTAACGCCTTAGACCAAGAAATGTAGTGAAACCTGCAGCACTTACTAGATATGCGGGTAGTATGTAACCTTCAAATTGAAGGGGCTTTGATTGTGCAGTTAATTTTACTAAACCGTTGGAAGTCCAATTTTATTTTGAAATGACGAATAAACCACCTTCATTCGTTATAAAAAAAACAATTTTATACATTTTTTGTTTAAAATAAAATGTTATTAGTATTAAATGTAAAATTTAAAAACGATGCAAAGACAAAGGATTAACTAACATTTCTATTAAAAACTGCTGGATAAACTTTGTCAAATGTATAAGAGATTATTCATTATTGAATATACAATTAAATGAACAAATGAATAATGATAAATTAAATAATTTAAAAAAACATATATATTTAATAACAAATTACTCAATGTCAACTCTGTCAAGTAGCTATAACTATGATTTACATCTTTACTCACTAGGGCCTTGGACAACAATGAGAAGGCTATCAACTAAACCATTAAGTTTATTAAAACCATCAAACTATTTACCCTAAAATAAATCGGATATTTATATTATGAATCATCATTAAATAATTATCGTAAATTATCTTCTTAACCAAATTCATCAACATGATATTGTAAATTGTCATATTCATTATCAGGAATTATCTTAAATATTCACAGTAGACATTAATTTTTATGTTCTCAGCTCTTAGAGAGACTTTCACTGTTGTTTTGAAATTTGCCAGAAAATAATTTAATCGTGAAAAAAATTGTAATATTATTGATATATTCACATTTTAAATGTAATTATAACGTCACTCCACTAGCCAAAAAAAAATTAAAACTCATCCGTGGTACCTATATACTCCCTGGACTGCTTGTAAATCCAGACTAACATAAATTTGAATTTTATTTTGCCTTATTAAATTTATCTTTCTCTCAGTTCCCTAAATATATGATATAGAAAAATAATACGGTCTTCAATTATTTTCAGTCCGAGTTTAAATATATGTTTAAGGGTACATGCTAACCAATCTAAATAACTATATCCTACAAAATGGTCTGTGCACGAAAAGCCTAATTCAAAATCAATAAGTTTTTTACAACAAAACCATTGAATTAGACAGAAAAAGTTTGATGAATAATAGTCCAAAGTTTTATTTAAAATCGTTAAAAAAAAAATTAAAACTTGTAATATTATTATAAATAACTTTATAATGGTTATTTATTTATTTTTTTATGGTTAATATAAGAGATGTGATCGTGATGTACGTTTACAAGAGGTGGTAAAGGTTTTCATGTACAAAATCAGTGATTTTGAAGAATAATGTACATAAAAATTAATATTTATATAAGTTAAAAAAGTGAATTAATACATAAGTATTTTACCATAAATAATTTATGATTAAATTATACTTTTAGTATTCTACAGTGTAAAGTAAATTTTTATGATACATTAAATTATATATGATAAAAACACCCTGTGAGAGGGCAACACTGCATGATCGGGTAACCCGGGGAGAAAACAGATGGAAAGCAGGTTACTTTGGTGTTTTGTTGTTACACACGCCGACAGTAAAAATTATTTCCAACTTGCGAAAAGTGTTTTTTTTTGTATTATTGACTGGAAATAAACTTTTGGTCAAAGACGCATTATTTTATGTGACACCAGAAAATTGGTCAAATATAGACTCTTCTGACGATTAAGGTGATTTTTAAACATTATGCATCTATTGTTTATCTAACAGTGCTTTATTATAGTAAGTATAATAAGATTACTTCACATAATATATAATAAGTATAACATGATTTTTTCTGTTTTATTATTTATGTTCTTTTATTTTTTTCTTTCTAGATTTTCTTTTTTGTTTAATCTTTTTTTACATCCTTTTTTTCCTTATTATTCGTCATTCATTTTTCCCATTATTTATCTATATATCTAATAATAATTTTTCCCTAAGGCCAATAAATATTTCCTTTTTAATTTACATAGGAAAATTAAAATATAAAATATAAATAATAAATATTTTAGATAAAATAATAATACATACACATAACATTCTATCGTATTTTCGCACATAAGTACTATTCACTCGAGATTTTGACAATTCCCACAACAAAATGTCGTTACATAATTTAGCCACTTCTGCACCGATACCTGTTCTCCAAGAAGGGATACTTCTCAGCAAACAAAGGGGACCTCTGTGTTTGTGTATCAGAGCTTTCCACACCTTTGGGAACCACAGTTCCTTCCAAGTGGTTAATGGGTCACACGTGCCGAAGGGACAGAAACCGATAAAAAGTAAAGAGCGATATACCCTGTGATCCGCAGTGGGTTCCCACCCCCTCTTAGGACCTAGGAGAGACACCTAGGGGGCGTTGTAACTTATACCCAATGAGAAATAGGATTCCGAAAAGGCAACGTCCCTTTTTGGATCAAGCGGGGACAGAGACAGAGGCAGTAGAGGTACATAAGTAAGAAGACCGAAGGAAGAGCATTTTTACGAGACGAAGTAGACGAAGGAGCACCATCCTTACGACGACACGACACCAATGGCGAAGACGTCACATCACCCCCAAATTAGCAGCTATAATTAGGCAATACGTAATAATCTAAGAATTATATTTCATGGCAACCATTTATCTCGGTCATTTTAATAACATCATTTATCAATAAATTGTAAATAAATACTTATTTCGTTTATGTAATTTATTTACTATTATATTACACAATACCACCCCTTATTATATTATATAATTAATGGTAACAATATTTTATAAAAATGAAGATATTTAATTGGTAACTGATAAACACACAACAAGCCTTTAGAAAAGAATCCAATTATAGTAATAGTTTTGCAGGACTCAAAGTTAATTAATTATCTTATTTTTGGATTGTCTTCAGTGATTATCTTGGCACCCCGACACAATACAATATAGATTATAAAAATAAAATTAAATATTTTAAAAAAGTAATAAATATAAAATATA
>NW_027112441.1:36850-52857 GCF_000696795.3 Halyomorpha halys | reverse complement strand
TACTAAATAGATATAAAAAAGTAATAAATCTCTAAGTACTTTATTTAAATAAATAAATCTGTACCACTACAACCCATGAAGTACTCTTACTAGACCAAGAATTGAGCAAGGAGGTGATTTGGTCAGAATCACGCTCGACCGCCACATTTTTCCCTAATTAAGGGTTCCGAGATTATGAGTCTCGGTAGACCCCAGAGGGCTCCCGGGCCGGGTCACGGTTACAGTAACAGAATAAATAATTATCTATCCCAGCCCGATTCCAACCCTTGTTCATAAAGTTAGTAGCACAAGTTCAATGTATACTCCATATTTATACTTATAATTAGTAGTGATATGCTGAGATAACCAGATTTAAAAAAAAATATGTGTATTTAAAATTACTTTCAGAAATTGGAAAAGTTAAGAAAAATTTAAATCGTGGCTGATGTAAAAGTAAATGTATTTAAAAATGGCCAACATAGATTCATAACAATAATAATATTCTTTATTCATCCTGGGACAGATCCCTTTGGAATACTATAGTACAAGAGCCCAAGAGGAGAAAAAAGGCAATTATTTCGCCTAAATTATTGATTACTTAAAAGAAAACTAAGTATAATTACTAGTAACAATTGATGAGTCTGCCAAGTATATGCAGGGGAAATAAAAAAATGGCGGGTGATTCAAAACATTAATTTTTCATTCGGAGCTCTATATCTTAAAAACTACCAACAACAATAGAAAATCTAAGAGGAAATTATTTAAAGCACACTAAACTTCCTATAATTTAAGCCCTAATAGAGCTATTTACATCCAATAGTGCTCGAGATATAGCTTTTTTAAAAGCAACATTTCATAAAATATGGTACGTACTGAAAGATCAGTAATCAGTGAATTTATTTTGAAAAATCTATACCTCAAAAACCATTTGATGTACAGATGTCAGTTAGCACTCAGATTAAAGCTAGTTTAATCACCTATAGTGTAGTTCATAACGTTTATTTTCGTAGGAGTAGTAGTTTTCATGAAATTTGATAATATAAATTGATTTATAGTTGTTAGGACAAATTTTAATTCATATGTGATATATAATTTCAAAAATACTACCCCTACGAAGATAAGTGTAATAAACTACTTTATAGTTAGTGAAATTTCCTTTATTTCGAGTGTTGGCAGACATATGTGCGTCTTAAGGATCTAGAGATATATTGTTTCAAAAAACCCAACATTTTATACGAACATCTAGAAATTAACATTTTGTCAAATATCATAAAAACTACTACTCCTACAAAGATAAACATTATTAACTATTTTATAGTAAATTTTAAGGTTTAATTAGAGTGCTGGCAGACATCTGTACGTCCGATAGTTTCGGAAATAAAGTTTTTCATAAATTAAACTTATTGTCCGAACAACTATAAATCAATCTGTTTTAGCAAATATCATGAAAACTACTATTCCTACGAAGGTAAAGGTCATAATCTACTTTATAGTGTATTAAACTAGCTTTAATTTGATTGCTAATAGACATCTGTGCGTCTCATAGTTACAGAGATATAGATTTCTCAAAATAAATTAACTAACTACTGATATTTCAGTACATTTTTATAAAATGTTGCTTTTTAAAAGGTTATATCTCGAGAAATATTGGACGTAAATAGTTATTTTAGGGCTAATATTTCAGAAAATTTAATCTTCTTTAAATAATGTACTCTTAGGTTTTCTTGTGTTAGTAGTTTTTAAGATATAGAGCTCCGAATGAAAAATTAATGTTTTGAATCACCCGCCATTTTTTTATTTCCCCTGCATATACTTGGCAGACTCATCAATTGTTACTAGTAATTATACTTAGTTTTCTTTTAAGTAATCAATAATTGGGGTGAGATAACTTCCTTTTTTCTTCCCGGCTCTTGTACAACTACTAAAAGTGTAAGAATAAGGCTTAAGAGCTTTAGAGTAAAATACAAAATTTTAGGATAAAATTGAAATCATGAATAAGTATAATTATAATTATGAATTTGATAAGTTAAAAAAGAAGCAACACAATTAACAGAGTGTATAAAGTAAAAATAGAATAATTAAAATAAAACTATATATCATATTACAAATCATAAGGTTACTAACTTCTAATAAAAATAATACAGTAATACATATACATGTCAATAATACAGTAAAACATATTCAATAGCTTAGCGGATTAGATTAATGTATTGAATAGAAATAGATGCAAGTTCATTGTCATGAAAGAGTATACACATGACAATATTAAAGCATTTAAACTTTTAACTTCCAAGTTTTTAATCGAGTAATGAGTACGCTGTGAAGCCTTGAAGAAATTGCTATTAGCATAATTTCAAACACGTTCTTCTGCTCATATCATATCCGTACTTTTTTATTTCATTAATGGGAACCGCGAGCTCCGAGAAGATAAACCTGCTGTATTTTACATTTCTTGATTGCTCAACATGCGGCTTAGGTCCCGGTTTTTCTTACATAAAACAAATTGAGACTTGTAAGAACAAATGCTGAGGAGGTATTTTTCTTTTCTTTTTTCCAGTGGTTTTTTTTTTCTTCTCCCCAGCGAAACTTCTTTTATAGCCTGCTTCTGCTATCCCGAACTTTTAACTAACTTTTGCCGTTAGGCTTAGAAGAGAATGTTTATTAAAATTATTCTTGAATGGAGTTGTAACTAATCGAATGGCAGTTTTAACTAATTTTGTTAGAGTTCTGTGTTCTAACACCGAATTACTTCTAAAATAGTAAAACTTTATAGCTAATGGCTCATTACTTAAATAACATATCGGAGTGCTTAAAAAATAATGGTTATATAATGTTTTTTTAATAATTTATTTATAGTTATTTACAACTGTATAAAAATATATACAACAAGTAAATTTGCTGTAGGTGACATAGTGAAATGACACAAACATGCGGAGAATCTACCCATTGATAGAACTCCAATAACATTTCTAGAGGAGAAGATCTCGAGGCCATCTT
Organism: Halyomorpha halys; assembly: GCF_000696795.3. Lineage (NCBI taxonomy): Eukaryota > Metazoa > Arthropoda > Insecta > Hemiptera > Pentatomidae > Halyomorpha > Halyomorpha halys. Next base: position 49,881 of record NW_027112441.1, on the reverse strand, counting down.
CTTTTCAGACTCCTAGGAGGATTATTAGGTAATGAAGGAGAAGCCAGGTTAGAAACAAGTGAATTTGGGTGGTTTGGAAGTTTATCATGGATGGAATGGTATCTGGTTCTGGCCAAATCGGCAACATATGGGACATTGAGGTCCTGATGGATGACTTGATATGTGACAAAGTAAAGAGCATTAAGGATTTTGGACTGTAAGGATTGGATTCGGGAGGAATTTGATGGTTTAGTGGATCCCCAAAGCTCAACTCCGTGTGTCCAGATAGGCCTTAAAATAGTCATGTATACCAGTCTTTTGTAATGGTTTGGCAATTTGGACCGTTTGTCTAGTAAATGTTGTAGTAGTCGAAATAGACGAGCAGTTTCCTGTCTTTTCAGTCTTGTATGAGGATTCTATGTCGGTCGTTTGTCGAGATGTAATTCTAAGTAACGGATCTATTTGACAGGAATAAGTGGGGTATTATTAATGGATACTGTAGGGCAAGAGGTCATGGGTTTACTACGAAGGGTAAAAGTGATATGGTGGCATTTATTGGAATCAATTTTAATCCTTCAATTTTTTATATAATTTGAAATCTCTAACCTGTGAAACAGTTCCTATGGACTACTCACGTTCTTCTTATAGAACTAATAGTCATATTTTCTATTTGATCACAATATTCATTTTAGAAAATTTTAAAATTGAAAAAAACTGTATTGAAGTAATATAATGTTAATTACATTACTTATATATACAACGGTTTATATATACACAAATAATTGACTGCATTAATTTAAATTATGAATACTCCCTAACCACCCAAACCCACTAGTTTCTAACCTTGCTTCCTCTTCCAATCCTGCCAATCCTCCGAGGCGCCTGAAAAGAAGATGGCCTCGTGACCTTATATTGTAAACTGTTTTTAGAGTTCTACTACTGGGTTGTTTCTCTACATCCTGTATCATATCATTATGTCATTATGATCAAATTTACTTGTATTTTTTATACAGTTGTAAATATCAATACATATATACAAAAAAAAAAAAGATAGTCACAAGAAAACAAAAATAGTTAACTATTTATATGCCGACGTTTCGCCCCACTTTGTAGAGCTTCATCAGAGCTAAAAAGTTACAAAAAAAACAAAAAATACTTTGACATAATACAATAAATACAAAAGGTAAATTAACCCTACCTTAATTTACCTTTTGTATTTATTGTATTATGTCAAAATATTTTAATAAGTTTTTGTGTCTTATTAGCTCTGTTGAAGCTCTACAAAGTGGGGCGAAACCTCTGCATATAAATAGTTGTTAACTATTTTTGATCTCTTCTAACCACATCCCTGTCCTTCTCCTTCACACTTTACTATTTTTTTAATATACGTGTTTACTAGATATTAATTATATACAATATTATCCTTGGACACTTGGTCCCCAAGGTACAACGATTTCAACAGCATTTGTACATTAACTGATTGTAAACATAATTAAGTAAAACTATAATAATATTTATATACACGAAAGATGCATATTTATTCAAGCATATATTATCTCTTATTATTTACAAGTTCTTGGAAGATTGATAATCACGATGATGTTTAAATAATGTTAAGGAAGAAGCTTTACGGATGGATGTGGGTAAGAAGTTGCAAAATAAGCTCGAACAACAAAGGAATTATTCAAGGGAGGCAGTTCTATGGCAAGGGATGTAAAAATCGGTAATTTGGGATCTTGTGTTTAACAAGTGAATGGACAAACGTAGGGTTTTAAGTTTTCTTGGTAATCGGGGATTTAAGTATAAATGAGGTAAAAAGATGCAGACTTCGGTGCTACTAAAGTCTTCGGTTACTCAGATAGAGCCAACTTTCAAAACAGTAGGGACAGATATGTGAACGCATGGGAATACCGAAGATGAATCTTATAAAGCAGTTAATCTTTTTAGTCTCATTTCTTTTTTAATAGATTGCCCTCCATACATTAGGCATCCGTAGTCAAGATGTGGAATAATAAGGGAGGATACTAGAAGGAGATGGGTACCTCGAGAAAATGAGTCATGGGACCTCAGGATCCGTTTTATATTACCTAGCCATTTTTCATAAATTGATTTCTACTCAAAATAACCTATTACTTGATACTGCATTAGTGAATAAGTACTAGAAGCTATAGTATTATTGTATGTAATATTTTATTAATATTTTTTTAGATAATAATAATTTATTTTTAATGCTATAATATTTTTTTTATAAATAATCTTTTCACTTTCTTGAGACTGGCTATTATTGTTTAAATAAAATAAATGTTATCTAATTTAAGTCCCAAAACAATCTATACTTCTTGATAAGTCCAACGTTTCGGCCATCCTCAAGTACAATCTTAAATACAAATTTAGAATCAATATCACAAAAATTTTATGGCTATTCTGTCCAGGTAAATAATTTCAGTCCAAAATTACCCTATTTGTCAATTCTCCACATTAACAGTACTTTTAATCCCAGTTAATTAACACTATTATACTTCATCAGAACAATAAATATATTGTTGATATAATAATATGAAAATAAAATGTGATAAAGTATAATAGTGTAAATTGATCGTGATTAAAAATTTTACTGTTAATGTGAAAAATTAACAAAATAGGGTAATTTTGGACTGCAATTATTGATCTGGGCAAAATAGCCAGCATAAAGTTTTTTTTTAAATTGATGTGGTCCTAAATATGTTTTAAGATTGTTCTTGAGGATGCCCGAAACGTTGGATTTATAAATAAATTTAGATTTTTTGAGACTTAGACCGAATAAAATTTATTTTATTTAAACAATAATAATTTTTTAAAAACATTAAGAATCGAACAACAGATAAAAAGTACTACGATAATTGAATATCCGTTTGCAGGAGTTCGGTTAAAAAAAACATATAAGAAAAAAGTTTTATATCATATAAAATATAGGTAATAATATTATTAGTAATACTATATAATGAAATAGTAAAATATAATAACAATAATAGAACATTTCAATAGTAAACAAGGTAAATAAAACAAATTAAGTGCATAAATATATATATATATATATATATATATATGAACATAAATTCATTTAGTAATAAGTATGTATATATATGTATGTATGTAATTAACGTCATAATGTGCGTTGATATGATTGGACTTATTGTAAATAGTTAATTTGACATATTAGAATTAAACCTCTTGAACATTGTCATGGTCATTAAAGCACAATGAAAAATATCATTCTAGAATAATCTATTAATAATTTTTATCACATGATTGAAATTTTATTTTCATTTTATTTATTTTCTCTATTTTAATAAAATTCGTAGACGATTCTTAATTAGAGTATTGTTATGAATTACACGATAGAATTGAGCTGTGATGACTGGACAGGATATCATTACAATTAGTGGTAACTGATTACCCCTTTCTAAGTGACAATTAGCATTACAAATCGGCGGGTGTAAACAACATCTATATCCATGCACTTGGACCATTGCTCCTGGTACATTAAGCCGGATCCAGCACCATACCAGAAAGGCGACACTCATCGACCAAATGGGCGGTAAAAATTGCGAAATAGAGGCGTCCAGTCCAAGGAACCAATATAGACAATGATTGGAGATGGGGGGTGGGTAACAGACAAATCCCCGATATAGTTTCTCGTGGTCACGTAACGTGGCCAATATAACTGGGCCAGATATCCTCTCCCTTCCCTGTATCTCCCATTATTATCATTTCCTCCACAGGCCAGACATCTTCGTCTCATCTAATCCCTAGAGAGGCTAAGATTGAAACTTTCCTCCGGACACGTTTAAAATCTGCTTGATTGCCCTTAGTAATTAAAGTAACGTCCAGGTTTAGCCGAAGGTTCTTCTGAAAGACAATAAGAACTTTCGGGGTATTAAGGGTATAAGACTCAGTTCATTTGTCGATCGGAATTCTGTTCGCGGATCTAATAACAGAAACTTTCCGTCCGACAATCATATTCTTTACTAATATAATAATTAAAACTAATAAAACTGAAAACTATAAGTATCAATTTGTACATATATAATTATATATCTGTTTTTTTAGTATGAATGTGATCTTATATTACTACTAATTATTGTCTAACGCGGTGACAGATTATAATATTTATCAATAAATATCACTTTATTTATGACTTCTAAAAACAAAAAATAAACCGAACTAGCTTAAAATTTCCTCAATTTTAATTTTAATCTCTTACAAAACTTTATTGTAGATTCAACATTATGAATAAGTAAAAACAATAAAAAAAAAAATAAAGTAGTAAACAATCATGTTCTTAGCCATTCTTAAATAATAACATATTATTAAAATATCAATAATTTAAATATATATGTGTATTGATATCTAAAATTATAATTGAAAACAGGCAAAAGAGCATTTTATAGTAATCGATTTTATCCTATTACTTTTATTGTGCTGGTCACATTGTTAATAATTCAAAATCCTCTTTAGATGTTCAAACATAATTCTATTTCTGTAAATGTATTATCTATTTGACAATTATTCTGTGTAAGAATTGAATTGCTCATTACTTAATATTAGTTTACGATTATGCTTTCAAGTTTCTAAATTATAATTGCATATAAATTTAATTATTTGAAATTAGTTTTTACCACACTTTTGAATATGAAATATTTTGTACCTGATAAAGGCTGGTATCGAAAATAGGCAAAATGGCCAAAACGTTGTTCAGGATCTTGTCGTGAAGGAATAACGTTTAAAAGGGCTAACATTTCTTTAGGAAATTCATAATTGCTATACCATTTTGACCTAAATTAAAGTAAAATATTGTTAACTAATTATAGAAAATATAAAAGTTAAAGCTATATCTGTATTTTGAATCAGTATTCAGTTCAGTTTTCAGAAAAAAAATGCATCTTGTTTATTCTAATACTCACAAGGCTATAATGATATTATTAATATAGATGATAATATATAATTACGAGACCCGTTATGAGAAGAAAACTTGAAATAGAATCTATAGCTTATTCCTAATGAGGGAAATTAATATCTCAAAGTTACACACTAAAAATTATCATAGAAATCAATTTTCATAAAATATAATGTACAAATATTACAAGTTAATATTTTTTAAATTATTTTATTAAAGAGCATTAATACAATCTAACACAAATTAAAAGCATTATGTATTAGTGTTCAAATATTCATTCATACAATATATATATAATAATAGAAGAATAAAAGATAAATAAAACAATAACAGAAAATGAGAAAAAGGAAAAACAATGTAAATAATAACAATGGTACTCACAGAATTAACAGAAAAAAAAATTAAAAAATAATAAAGAAATATATAAATAGAAGAAAATATTATCATGAGTTATATCAATAAAAATGTGAATCTATATAAAAAAATTGAACTAATTAAATAATCAAAAAAAATTATCTAAAATATAAAGAAAATTAAATTTAAGTAACAATAAAATAAATATACATTCATACCTATATACAATAATTACAATCCGGAGGGAAACTCCGAGCCAAGCTTTGCCACCCCCATGTGGAAGGCAAAGTAGGGCTCCAAGAACTCACAGCGCTTTTCTCCCTGTAAGGAAAGAGTTGGCAAGAAAACAGTTGATTAGTATTTATTCAATCCTGTCTTTTACTGCTTTTTATGTCAGTAAGTAATTCTTCTGTAAGACCAATATGAAACCCATTTTTCTTGTCCTATAGACTAAAATGGCAAGGGCAGAGAAACACGAGAATATCAAACAAAAATGAATGATTATATGGAGTCCAGTCAAAAGAACATTGAAGGAGGTGGTTTCAGGAGGACAAACCTAACAACTGGGTTATAGAGCCGTCATAAACAAATCAATAAGAACTTTAAATCATTAGTTTTATTTGGTGCTTGGTTTTTGCTCTTTTTACCGCGTTAATGTCAGTCATTGCGCTTATGTATATATATATATATATATATATATTCTTTTTGTGGGTATGAATCAAAATTTTAATGTTTCATAATGAACATTAAGGAATATCAGGATTTCAGATGAAGGAGATTAAGACAAGCGGAATTTCACTTTAATTGATAATTAACGTCAAATGAAGACAGAAATGTTATGTAAATTAATGAATAAATTTTTATTGTCTTTATGAAACACGAATTATCTTAACACCCGAACTGCTCAGCAAGGATGATTTCTTGACGCTAATATCTTTATCACATTAAGTTGTTTCGAAAGATCTTAAAATTTCGTGATTTAATAGCAAAGTTGCATGAATCCACTTAGCCAAACTTTTCCGCTAAAGAAGAAATTACCACAAACCGAATTTTCAGTTTCCATTGGTGAATGGACCTTGGCTGAGTTGAAGGATATTTGATTAGGTTAGCGTTAACTAGTTAAAGTAGCCAAGGAGTGGACACAATGGGGCACTAATGCCCGGCCAACATGTTAACTAACCCATTTATCAGGCAGCCAATGGGAGCGCATCTATTATCTCGCCCTCCCCCCACCACCTCTTGCCTTTTGTTGCTTCGGCTAAGTACTTAGCAAATAATTAATTAATGTATCGCATCAACAAATAATACAAGTTCGTTCCCTCATTATGGGAATAAATACACTTGCCCATTTGTGGCTTAGCATCTCTGTTGGCATTTGCCAGTAGACGAACTTCATCAATCAGTTATTTTACAAATCGGAAAATTAAATTATTATGTGGTAGTAATAGAAAAAAAATAGATACCTTTCATTGTAAAAAATAATCTTAGATGATCACAAATACCAATATAATCCTTATAAAATTTATTAACAAATTTTATTACATTGTCAATAAAATTAATAAGAAATGTAAATTTAATTTTTGGTATTATTTAATCTCGGCCATTTTACTTCCACTTACACATACTACTATTTACATAGTAATATACTATTATTTATTTTATTTTTTTCTTGACATTCCCCTTTTCCTGTTCATTTCTCATTTCAGACGCAGGGGAGCGAGGGGGGGGGGAGTTTATCTAAAGGTGACCAATCTATCCTATCCACGATGGAGGGCAAAGATTTCATTTTGTGGGACTGCCACGAATTAATTAATTCACATATATATGTAATATATAGTAAGGGAATGTACTGCGGTCGTGTAAAAAATTGTAATTATAAGAAGTTAAGTTTTAATTTAATATTATTTAATTTGTTTGTATAATTTATTTTTAATCTAAGGCATTAAAGCATAACGATTATTAAATAACAATACCTCTGCGAGGAACTAAGGCAACTCTACCGCAGAAAGTGCTAAAGGAAAAGTTTAGCCCATTATTACCAGTCTTGAATGGGCCTCAAAGCAAAAGATGAGAACATAAAAGAAAATAGGAATTGCTTATTGCACTCATATACTCGATGAGAAGGAACTCAAAAAATTTTGAGAGCGGTTCCTCGACTGAGTGCTGTTACACAGCATACCGATCAGTCCATAAGTCAATATTAAAAGGAATGAGAGAGAATTAATTGAGACTAGTCGAATACGATTTTTTGTTCTTTTCGTCTCAGTCAGTTGAAAATATCCAGCCAAGGTCAAATACAAATGATGATGTAGGATTCCCAGTTTGTCCAGAATAATGGTCTCCGCCATGCTCTGAAAGTGATTCCAATCAATACCCAAAGATTAGTGGCTATAAGAGGGATGATTCCTCTACTTCAGAACCGATGCCCTTTCACCAACTGTCGTCTATCACCAAATTTCTTTGTATACTTTTTCTGTAAGTAAGGAATACATTTTGTATAAATATGCTCTTTCTCTGCTTATATCTGGACACTCTGATCCTTATCATTCGTTACGATTCTTTTCGTGGAATCATTGTAAGCCGCACTAAAATACCTAAAAACCTTGCAGAACCCTTTGTATTTACAAAATGCCTACAGCAAGTAACATACGACATCGTAAGAATTGTATTGTAACTGGATTCTGACCCTTGATTTGACTGTGAACATTGCCAGGTAGGTGAACATTCCCAGAAACAACTGAGAAATTGCTAAATATATTTGGATTATTAATGTAATATTCATTTTGCTAAACCGAGAAGTACTGTAACGTTTAGTCACTAACTAATTCCCGTGGAGTTAAGTTCACTTGTTTAACATAATGGATGCAATATACATCACGTATACTAACTAAATGGGCATAATCAATGGATCGAATAACGAATGGACTTAAACGACTCGATTTATAGTCTCATTCATTCATATATTCGATAAAATTATGCTATCAGAATGCATGTATGCATACATGATATATGCAGATGATTAGGGATTTTTTTTTTTATAGTTACATGTAGTCAGTATAGCTCAAGAACGGAAAGCAGTACGAACCTGAAATTATATATTTAAAGTAAGTGTTTGCCTGAATTTTTCGATTTAATCGAATAGCCTGGTAGCAACCTTGCTACTATCTGTTGATCACCGCTCAAGCTGTCGTCTGACCGATACGAACTGACAAGACGCTACCTAGCTGCGCTATAAAGAGAACTTCTACAGTTGTTAGGCAAACATGGTGTACTGAAATTTTTATTTCTTGTAAGTACTATAATTCCACAAATTAATAACCATATTATATATTGTAAAATTACTAAATGTCTAATTCCATTCAATAAAGTAATCTTTATCTTATTGCAACATCTTAATCGTTATCTTTTGTAACGACAGAATCTCCTGATCCACTAAAAGCGAACGTCTTACACGTAGCGTCGTCTCTCGATGGCGTTTAACAGCCCAGAGAGTTGACTAAGCACAAACTTGGCCAACCAAGGTGTAAATTACCGCTTCAAGGAACCATCTCCTTGGAGACAGTCAGCAACAATACACATAATGGATCAGAATTATAGTTCTATGTTTGGAAATGTATATTGGACATTTTATTTCACTCTGCCCTAACTGGATCTCTTCTCCTTCCTAAACATTGTATTCCTTTTGTAAGGATCTACAGCCAGTTCTTGTATGACTTGCTATCCCTTTCTTTACCGTAGGCTAGTTCCCTATAGAGTGAAGTTTCCATCCTGCGTGGATTCGCGGCTAGCTCCTTTAAAACTCATCCTGTCCATTCGTTTCCTAATCAGTTGCCTTAATCGAATGAACACGAATTATGGAGGTATTCTGATGTACAGTACCTCTCATCTTCAATTAGAGTCAGAACTAATTAATTATGTACAGCCACCTCGATACCGTAAGTGCTACTTTATGTAATTAGTACTAGATTTTTTTTTAATTCCTCGAATACGTTCCTAACGATTTTGGTTAAAAATGTATAATGAAATGGTATTTAATATCAGCCTGATTTTATACACATATAAATAGTTTGACAAGATTTAAATGTCAAATTTTCAAAATAATTTCCTCTTAAGCACCTTTAATTATATTTATTAGAAAAAACTAACTACATCTTATTGTTATTGGAATTAAAAAATAGATAAATACTACTTATGAAAGAATTGCTAATGAGCTAAAGAAAAAATATTTTCCCAGATTGAAAGAAAGATTCCGAAAATGAGATTTGTAGTATAAATGTATAATATAGCCACTGACAAACTATTAAAAGAAATTTAAATAACATCTTTAAATCCACTAAGATGTTATTTTAATTTTTATTTATTTATTTTCTATTTCTTATTTTGTTATTATTTTATTTATATATTTGTAAATATGGTGTGAATGGACTCTATTACAATTATCTTTAAATTTAAGACAGAAGGTAATATTTCACAAAAAAAAAGAAAAGAAAATGGCGGTTGAAACCACAGTTTTCTAATAATATTGTAAAGACTACGAAATATTAGACATGTTTAGTTGCTTCAAATATTATTTTATTCTCTGCTTTCAACATATATGTTTTATTTTCATGGTCTAATTCGTTGAAGAAAACCATGATAATGAATAATATAACATGTTAAGCACTGCTATCCTTTTCTCCAAGTTTTTCTTTACACCCATTCGAGCCCTCTTTCAATATCCGTAGATTAGAAATAGGATTTCAAGCCTCAAAGGCATTCAATCTAGCCTTTGCAAATGGCGTAAAATAGTATGCTAATTCTTTGAGAGTAATGCTTTTGTAAAGGAAGAGGGAGAACTCATAGGTGCCAACAAGAAATTCTCCACCCTTATCGAGTTAGAGAGTTAGGCAGAGATAGAGGGAAGTGGAGAGGAGGTTGAAATAAAGGGGCGGAGGGCTCCTTGGGGGTCTTCTATTTAAACGAAGGCGAGGGTACACATTTTCTTCTTTTTATTCTTATCATATTCCGATAAATAAAAGAATCCTATTATCTTATTTTTTTGAGAAGCATTAGTTTATCGGTTATTTTGAACTTACAAACACTTTACAACTGTGACGGGATGTAATAATAATCGATTTATTTTATACGTTTGAAGTAATTTCCAATCTCCATTAACCTATTAATTTTATTCCGTACGTTGGAAAGAGATCAGAATATGGCTGATTTATGGCATTGCAATCTCTTAGCATGTTTAGTCGATGAAGAATTAGAACTAGGATAAAAATTAAAAAGATTATAAAGGAAATACACGGTTGCAATTATAATATGAATACTAACATACTTTAAAGCTTATATCACATTAGCTCAATAGAAAAAAATATTAAAATTTGAATATTACTTACATATTACATTTAAAAAACGAAGCAAAAAACCTCATTTACCGTACAACAGTTTGTCATTTTGTTAATGAGTTCATTAAGAACACCTTCATCTTGAAATGTTTCTTGAGGTTCCGTGCACTTTTTACCTTTGGTTCAACTTATTAACCTGTATTATAGTTTGTTAGAATTATCAATACTACCTATCGAAACAGCAATGGTTTCTCAAAGTTCGAAATCCCTAACTCATTCTCTCTCAACAGCTCAAATTGTATTTTGGTCTTCAAATGCCCCCACAATATCACTCAGGCACAACTTCGGTTTAGAGGTAGAAGGAGCTGGTTTTCCGGGTCCATCCTATGGTATTTTCGAAAGTAATCCACTTTTCATCCCCAAACAGGAATGGTTCGTTTTAATTTATCTTGCAAGCAGATATGTACATGTAATGACTCGATAATTCACATTATTCTCACTTAACCCATGAAGAACCGCCTCAAATATCGTTAAATCATTTCTGTTGAAGTTCATTCGCCAAGTCGGTGGGTATACAGTCAGATAAATATCCAAACATGCATCAAACGTACGAGTCAATTATTATCCGCAATATAGACATACAATTTTATTGTAATTAAATAGGAAACTTACAAGGACGTCATTTTTTGACATATTCCTCTTGCTTTTAAATGCACTTGGTCCATCGTTGTATAAGCTTCATGATACCCTCATAAAAGAAGGAAAGAATCATCAATCATGAAGACTTCATTCCCAAACCTTGTTTTTTCAAGATTTAGTAAACCCTGGGGAACCCCCAAGTATTTTAAGATATTAGCATAGGTTAGTCTGTGCGGGGTATTCAGCTCGAAGGGAAGATTACCCGATTAAAATAAAATTCATGAATTTTTAATCTTTTACTTTGTGACAGTTTTTTATTATATTTATTACAATATGTCTCGTATTAATAATTGGGCAATGTTATTCTTAGGTACAGTTTTGCTATCTAAAGTACTCTCCGATAGTCTAGGTTCTCACAAAGAAATATTTATTTTAAATGTAATATTCTCTGGAATTAAAAAAAAAATTATTGTTGTTTATAAAGTAGCTGTGTTAAAATATAACCAAGAGTTAATTTATTCTAATAATAAACTAAAATTGCTATTTTTTATTCTCATTCGAAATTTTATTAGTTAATTTGCAGTTAAAAATGAATGACAACCAACCGGTATAGGCATTACAAGTTACAGGTTTCCTTTATTTCACAAGGAAATGAATAATTCTATTTAGCAGTAAACTTTATTGGATTATTATGATATAATTGGAAGATTCCGAAAGCGAAGCATTGAGGCTCTTAAATGTCAATAATGATACAAATAATATCTATGAGATTTTTCTTAACGAACACCCCTCAATAACGGAAAACCATCTCAGTGGATAGGTAAAACTAGTTTCAGTTTTAAGGACGTATCAGAACGTCATGTGGGCCTTTGCTCAGACAAATGCATGACGTACTATTACGTCAAATGTAGCTATAGGGTTAAGTGAATTAAGATACTCGGGTTAAGTGACGTACTATCTCAGTTGAGGGTCCCTTTAGACTGTTAATGTGAGATGTGCTGCCTTCGTTGTTTTTTTTTTATTTTCCAAGTTTAGGCAATGTGAAAACATGAAATAGGAAATAAAGTTGTAATATATATAAATTTGCTCTATATCGCTTCTTAGCTTGAAATTGGTAATCTAAAACAATTTTTTATGCCGCTATTTTCTTTACTGAGGCCGCCCTACAGACTTACGTTAAGCTTCTAGGGTTGTTACAAATTAACTCCAGTAAACAGTACAATGTTTGAAGTACCTTGAACAAAAAATAAAAAAATATTTTTTTGCTAGATGGGCCCCCATTCAATATGTTTATATTAAAATTTAATTGCCGTTTCTTGTTTGTCTCATTATATTTTTTATAATTTTCATATTTCGATTTTCTAAAAAAACAAAAATAAAATAATAAAATCATTTTTGTTTATTTTTTTATTTGAAAATTTAAAATTTATTTGTAATTTAAATGAATCTGTGGTCCATATTTTATGTTTCTTTCACTTTAATTTTTAAAGTATATTGTATGGTATATGGTTTGTTTGTTTTGAGAGGGCGTTTAACAGCCTGGTCATCAACGCCCGTTAGAGCCATGCCTATAGTGCTATGTTACATTTAAATTTAATGTAGTTTTAGGTATATTGTTAATATTATTGCTATATTTAAAATGTTTATTATTTATCATACTGTTAATTATCATTCTATTCTAGGTTTGATGAAAAAAAAGTCATGTTCAGTTAAGAAAGACTTGTAAAATTGAAAATAATGGAAATCATACATAAGCATAAAATTCAAATTTTTGTACTATGACTATATATATA
>NW_027112441.1:33513-36780 GCF_000696795.3 Halyomorpha halys | reverse complement strand
TATATAAACTTTATTGAAATTTACAACTGTATATTACATAACATTCAATAAATTTGATCTTAGTTAAAATGGAGTGTTACAGGCGTGTAGAGCCTTATTGCCTTATTACAGTCATGTAGATAAGTCTTTTGTAATGTGTTGGAAGTATTTATATATAAGTTTCAAAACAAATAGTTTTTTTACTAGTTATAAGTATGCTATGGCAACCCACAACATTTTTAATGAAGTGCTTTTGTCTCTTTTGTTTTTCCTACTGTTTAAGAGACAAAAAATGAAGAAAAAAAAAAGAAAATTCAAATCACATTACTGTACCATTCTAGAGGTATTAGCACCTTAGTATGTATCACATTAACACATTTAGTATGTACCGATTATAGCTTTTCAAACCAATGTTGACGTATGGCTGCAAAGTCTGGGGAGCGGGATCCTTTACGAAAAGAAAAAAATACAATCTTTTCAAAATAAAGTCATAAGAATTGCAGTGGATGCTCCTTGGTTAGTAAGAATCAGCCAATTGCATCGGGATTTCAAATAGAGACAATAGAGGATTACATAAAAAAAAAGTTCATAAAGTTCCACTCCCAGTTACCTACAGTTAAAGGAACAGTGACCTACAACTTGGGAAACACAACCCGAAGACTGAAGCCCAGACTGCTGCAGGACATCCTGTTATAAATTCTATATTTATCAGTATGTCTGTCATTGTCACTCTACAATTTTATTTTATCTTAATTTCTTATTTTTCCTCATCTTTTCCAAAAATTCACTTTCTTTTTTTTTCTATTAGACGTCATTTATTAAATTTTGTTTTGATCCATAAATCTCATTGTTTTTGTTATTAACTTCAGTTTTATCTTTTATTAAGAATTATTTTTTTAATCTATTTATTTTATCTTAATTTTATTTATTTATAACATACTATATAGTTAGGGGTGTCTTTTGTATGAAACCCCCCATATTAGAATGTTAACAAAAAAATGTACCTCTTACATTAACCATGTAATGCCCACCAGGCCGGTCTGGTATTAAATAAACAATAATAATTATATATGATACTGTATCATATATCTTTTCGATGGATCATGGTCGTGAATATCTCCCCGCACTGGAGAGAGATCCTAATACCCTGTACCCACGCAGCCAACTTGTCCTTTTGTATGTTGTGTTAATGGGCCATCACTACAAACCAAGTACTTTCCGACAGTTTGTTTAGGCACTCCTTGGCAAATTAATTACTCCCGTTGGAGAGGAATGGCTGCTGGCTTTGTGGTGAGCCTTCGAGATCAAAGAGGGACCCCCTGGCCTGGGGCTGTTCCACGATCAAGGATCAAACTGTTCATGTATCTTGGTAAGGGCTAACAGCCAAAGCCCCCTTCGCTATGTCATAACGGCTTCTTTGGGTGATTAAAATTACTTCCGGCAAAGACACAACTTCCGTGATTTACCTCTTTTAAGCTTCTGCCTCCAGGCTTCTAATACATTAGTTGACACTCGACTCACGTTGTCTTTTTTATTTCATCCTCATCATATACCCGTTAATTACTGGTATAATTATCTCCTAACAAGATTATCTTGAAAAATATGAAATACTTCGTGATTAGGGGTGGAATAACGACATAAATCTTTTAATTTTTCACAAGGACAAGATTCAGTACTTACGACTCGCACACACACAACGTTTCCTTTACCACTCCAAGCTTTTAGAATTTTGATTTTATTTTCGCTGATTCATAACAGTGGTAAGTCGTCAATCTAAGAACGAGAACATTACTAATTTAATCCAACATACACTTCGTCTCCAGTGCACCTAACTTGAAATTTACAATGAGTTAGGGCTATATTTTATTCTTTACCATGAAAAATACTTTGTTGTGTATAATCTTTAAATCAAGTAAAAATTAAGAATTGTTTTTATTCAACATATTTTATTCTTGAACTCTTACCCACTCAGCGGGACGGTCACGAACAAAACAAATTACGAGTACATCGAAAAAATATTAGATTTATGATGAAAATCTTTCGAAAATTCACGAGTAAAATTTCACTCATGATAAAAATAGTCCACTATTTACAGTTCTCACCTTTAAAAGCCACTAGTGCATTATAGTGGAAAATTATTATTTTTTTTTATACTATGATGGCTTGAGGTTAAAGAGATAGACCAAGAAATGAAAATGAAACGTAGTTTTAAGAGTGGCTTTAACATTTTTTAAAGAATATAATTTACTTTTTTTATATCTATTAATTACTTTTTATTTATATATGTATTACTACATTTATCAATTATTTTTTATCTAATAATATTTTATATTACTTTATTTATTTAAATTTTTCATCAATGATCCATATCTTGTCGAATTAGCTAGAAGCAGATACCAATCCTTCCATGATAAACTTTCCACTCACCCAAACCCATTTGTTACTAGCGTTACTTATCCTTCATTTTCTGATAATCATCTTGCCGTCTGAAAAGAAAGATCTTTTTCTCTAGAAATATTATTGGAGTTCTATTAATAGGTACAGTCTCCACATGTTTATATCATGCCATTTTATAACAAATATCAAATTTACTGGTTGTATATGTTTAAATACAATTGTAAATATGATAAATGAATTATATATTTTCTTTAATTAATTATATCTTATATTTTAATTTAATTTTATGTATTTTGTTAAAAGAGGGGGAAGTGGAAAGGAAGAGGAGAGATGTATAGGGTAAAGAGAGAAAATTTGAAACAAATAAAAGGATAAGAAAAGAATGATTTATTTTTAAAAGTAAATTGCATAGAAAGGGAAAGTAAAAGAACAAAAATGATAAAACAAAAACTATTATATAAGTTTACAATGCCAATATATTATAAGATTAAAAAAAAAAAAATTCTGACTAGATGTAACTATGCTCTGGACTTAGCAATACATTTTTGAAAAAAGTTTTTCTCGCTTTTGAAGAATAGTCATTACTAATATAAAATTAACGGACGTTCAAACAAAAATTTTTCAAATTGTATATATGTATATATAGTTGACCGTAAAAATTGATATATAGGAAGATGGTCAGGGTTGCGTCACAAGTGAAACGAAAATAGTTAACAACTATTTAGTTTAATTAGTTTAAAATAGTTGTTAACTATTTTCGTTTCACTTGTGACCGCAACCCTGACCATCTTCCTATATAAAAATGTTTCAAGAATAGCTATTTCTTACGTTTTCAAATAAATACTTACATGACATTGAATTTATATTTTTTGAGGCTATAATATAATATAT
>NW_027112441.1:33107-33463 GCF_000696795.3 Halyomorpha halys | reverse complement strand
TTCTTGTAGCACATTCTTGAAAATACATCCATCTCACCAAACCTTCACTAATAAGATGTTCTATCCTTGTATATATAAAATATTTTTTAATACAGAAGTAGATTTTTGATAGATAATACAATATTTATTGATGCGAATTAATGCAATATGAAAGAAAAACAATGTAAATAGTTTTGATTAACTTCAATGAATTGATCCATGCTCAAATTCGCAACAAATATTAATTTTGAAGTTTTAGTTTCAACTTTAATCTAGTAGCGTCACATAACATCTATTGAAGAATGGTGTAAAAACTAGAGAATCAAAATAAATCCTGACAAATCCCACCAGCTTACCTTTACTCTCCGTCGTAAACC
>NW_027112441.1:18252-32697 GCF_000696795.3 Halyomorpha halys | reverse complement strand
CGAGGCGTCTGAAAAGAAGGTGGCCACGGGACCTTCTAATTTAAATTAATGTTTGAAGTACCACCAATGGGTGGTTCCTTCCCAAGATTTTCAAGTATATATGAAACATACTACATATTTACCTATTGTATTGTTTTACATAGTTGTAAATTACATTAAATAAATAATAAAAAAAAAAATCTAGTAGCGCAAAGAAAACAACGCCCAACAAAATTAATGTAATGCTCATTTAGTTTTTTTTTACTATGAAGAGCCGAATTCTTTAAACATATGTAACAAGAATCAATAAATTTAAATATATATGTTACAGTAAATTCTAGTATACTTGAGTATAAAGTTCCATTCAATAGACAACTCTCTTTTCCCAGGTAACTTTTTTCGGCAAGCGGGCTCGACTCTAACGAGTGTGGTTAATCTACATACAAGATAAGCGGAGAGGAATTTAATTCTACCAACCGAGATTCGTTAAAAAATCCAACCTTTCATTCCCTCTTTTTCCTTTTTTTTACCCCTCCCCCTCCTAACGAAGGACAGTAGAAAAATTGCTTAACGTCGCAATTAATTTTAGATTGGCAGGAGCTTAGTGAAACGAGTCTTGGGAAATGGAATGTATACAAGAGAAAACAAAGGTATCTTTACAGTACAATAACATTTATACATCGCATTGATGATTTAAAAACCAATTTCTGAATGTCATCCTTGGTTTTTGTTTTCTTTTTTAATTGTGTATACATATACAAAGAATGTAAATTAAGGGTTTCAAAACAAGAAAACAATTCCTTATGTAGTTATTACATCCGTTTACGCTTTGTTTAGAAAATATTTACTGCTAAAGATTTACATCGTTATTTATTAATTAGATTTTTTTTTTCGTTTGGATCTACAATTTTATAGATCTTTGGGAACCCAAGACTTCTCCACACCTGCCTATCTTAGGCTACTGATTTCCAGTTTGCCGCATGCAAATCTTTCACACCTTTGTTGATACTGTATATCTAGCTGGTTTTTGGTTTCCTTCGTGGTATCTTGACTACTATAATGGCATTCATTGTTGTGTAGAGACGTCCAGATGGATTGCTTTGGGCCCCATATCTCCCCCATCTTAACTTCCTTGCCTTCATATATTCACCGACTAGCTCTTCAAGCAGTTCACTGCTAGTTCTTTAAGTATTCTCGATAGAGAGAAGAAGGCTCCAATCGGGCTGTTTATACGCTGGTCTATCTCAGTCCGTTGATTAATTATTGATGTTATTTTGGAGGTACTTATAAAGTCCTAAGAATCGCACTTGATGCTCCTTGGTTCATAAGAAATAGCCAATTGCATCGCGAATTACAAATGGAGTCAATAGAGGATTATAAGAAAAATCGGTTCATGAAGTTCTACTCCCACTTGCCGACAGTTAAATGAGCAGTGACCTACAACCTGGGAAACCCAACCTCAACCCGAAGACTGAAGCCCAGACTGCTGCAGGACATTCATTTATAAATTTTTAATAACTATAAAATTAATTCATAGTCACACTACCTCTATTTACTTATTATTATCCATTTTATTTATTCATTATTATTATTTTTTTCTCTCTTTTCTTCTCTCTTCCCTTCTTCAAATTAACTTGTTTCTTTTTACCATTAGAAGCCAATTGTTTGTTTTATTTAAGTGTACCAATATCACTATTTTTTGTTATTAATTTTACTTTCCTCTTTTATTAAGAAGCATTATTCTTATCTATTTATTTTATTATTATTTTTTTTCCTTTAATAAGAACATTTTATATAGTTAGGGGTGTCATTTGTATGAGTATACCCCCTCATAATCAACTGTTAAAAATATATATAATATAAGTTATATCAACCATGTAAGGCCCACCAGGCCGATCTGGTATAAAAATAAAATAAAAAATGGAGGTATTTGAAAATGTCTACTTTCGAAAACAATATAGATTATTATAAATAAATTAATATGTACTTCAACTACTTTATTGATGATATGTAAACATTAACATTGTTCCAAGTGATTACATTCCCCATTAAAACTGACTTTCTCTCACAGCAGCAGAGGCCGGACGGCATTGTGTAATATAAAAAAAAAATGTTCAATATTTTCTCATCTAAAAGTTCTAGTATTCGTGTTACAGCTTTACTGGGTTTTTTATTTCCGCTCGACTATGTATGGAATATATAATAAGAGAAAGTTATGCGATCGAGACAAATAACGAATCTGATTTTTATAAAAAAAAAATTATATTAAAACCAAGTTCCGAAAAATTGGCTGTGAGTTTTCTCTGAATAGCTTAGCTCATAAATAAAAAAAATCGTAATAATCTGAGAGTAGATATAAGGCGGGTTTATATTAGCGATGTAACTGTTTAACTAAAGTCGACCAACCAGAAGTGCAACTTAATAAAATCGATTTTTTACATTTTTTTGATTTTCCCTCTTTTTCCTTTTTTTTTTTACCCCTCCCCCTCCTAACGAAGGACAGTAGAAAAATTGCTTAACGTCGCAATTAATTTTAGATTGGCAGGAGTTTAGTGAAACGAGTCTTGGGAAATGGAATGTATACAAGAGAAAACAAAGGTATCTTTACTGTACAATAACATTTATACATCTTCCTCTAAAGTACATTTAATTTTAATTATTTTAAAAAACTGACTACTTCGCAGTCTTAGAAATAATGAAATATGTACAAATACAAAATAGTACAGAATTTTATGAACAACTGTAGGAGAAAAAAGGAAAGAACCAAGACTTTTCCCGATTGCGATTCGTCATCTTTTGTTGAACTGTAATATAATTTAAAATATATATTTGTTATTACTACCTCGTGAAAACCTAAAATAAGAAATTTTATAACAACAGAAAAATAAAAATATTTGGTTGTATCCTTCTTCCTGGGTCTTCAGAGATTTTTTTTTAACCACAAAAATATTCTTAACTTCATAACGATTCCACTAATCTAAACAAAACTTGGGTACGTAAGTAAATTAGTAAGTACAAGTTGTGCGATGCACGCAACGCACCAGATTTTTATACAAGTTAAAACACAAGCCTTCATGTTCCTCAAGCCGGAACCATCCGAGGAAGGCCAAATGACCTTTAAGGCTTGAACGGTTTGAGTCCTCATCAGCGTTCTATAATCGGTCTGCCCTTTCGCCGAGGTCCTTTAAGCTTCAAGTTCTTTTCCTACAGTAGCTTAATTTCTCTGCAGTATAACATGCCAAAATTAGGTCATTATACTGGGAAGCGCCCACAAAATTAATATTAATCAGTTGATTTATGCCAGAAATTAATTTTCTAGTACTAAAAAGGGAGGTTTTTTTAGATATCTTTTAGCCGTTTTCGCTCTTACACAAATAGAATTTATTTTCAGTAAGCTTAGCTTTATTAGCTTGAAATAGTTACATACACACATCTAATTTTAGTATTTTTCAGTTGACTGTTCGCCGTATCATCCATTTCCACCGTTTTAATTTTTTTTTATCTTCTTCATAGTTATTCGGTGAAAGAACCGCCTATTTGATTTTTTGATTTTTTAAAATTTTTATGTTTTGAGAGAGAAGCGCCGGGGTCTTCGGAGTTAAGCTCTTTCCTCCATAAGCTGGGGGGAAGAGCTAGGTTAGGAGTTCCCCAGGCTTAATGTGAATATTGTAAATAAAAATCATTGTGTATAAGATGTTATTTTATTTTAAGTTTACTTATGTTTTTTTTATTTATTTATTTTTAACATTTTTTTTTTCTTCCAGTTTTTATTTTTTTATCATTTAATTTATATATTTTAAATATGGTGTGAATGGTTTCTATTTCCAATATCTATAAATATAAGACAGAATGTAATATTACACATAAAAAAAATTATCATCAATATTGAATTAATAACAGAACGATGCAATCTTATCATTTTGGTATCAATGGGAGATAAAACTACAAATATAAATTATTGAAAAGTTCTAATATAAATTTCTGAAATACTAGTGATCGGTGACAAAAAATTCTGGAAGGTTAAACCGCGTCTATGACAATAAAGAGAGTGTCCCGTAAATATTGGGCAATATATAAAGAGGTAATCGTAGATCTGTAGAGTAGAAAAAAATAAAGTAATAAATAAATAAAACATCAAAATCATGGTCCGATTTTCAATAGAATAGCAGAATTTATTTTATCATTTTAAGCATTATGTTACTTTCTGAATAGGAAGTAATTACTCATTAAAATTTATCTTTGTTAAAAGCATTTTAAGGGTCATTCGAGCGGCTGAATAACATCGAATATATATTTTTTAAATTATGAATTAAAATATATTTTTTCTTTTATATTTTCATAATGGACTGAATATTTTATTTTTTGGGGAAAACAACCGGGCTTAAAATGCTTTAACTCCATGTAAATGAAGTTGAGGTTTGTAAATGGACTTAGATTCACCTGAGTTTTTAAAAATCATTAACAAAAATTTTAAGAGCTTAAACCAAAAATTTGTTTATCGAGGGGTTATAACCATTTTAGTTTCCTCTTCTGGTCGAGAAAATTCAAATTACGGTGATAGATTTATATGAGAAATATAATTTCGAAACAATTTTGTTACCACTAATACAATACCACTAATTCAATACATACTAAAAGACTGCAGGCATCTGATAGACAGCAGACTGCAATATTATCTAGAAACTTTACTAAATGACAATAGCTCTTACATTTATGAAAAATTTCATTATTTAAAAAAATAAACATGAATATATTTAGCAATTAAACTATTAACGCCCACATATAAGCCAATTTTTTCCATTATTTTTCCCTCCTTTTAACCATATGTTTATTGATCTTCTAGTTATATTTTTATTTAATTGTTTAAATATATTCTAAATATAATTCTTTCAGGTATGATTCTCTGTTATTACTGTTGCAGTTTATCTTAGTTTCGATTATTGGATAATTTTAATGTTATAAGAAATACATTGGAGATCGAACATTGGTGTGCATACGAAAACCTATGGATTCCTATGGATTGTGTTAATTTTATTTTGAAATTTGGAGAAGATGGTCAGGATTGCGGTCAAAAAAGAACAAAATACTTTTTCAACTATTTACTATCCGATGTTTCGCCCCACTTTGCAGGGCTTCATCAGGGCTAAAAAGCTACAAAAACAACTAAGAACATTACAACAATAAAATACAAAAACGTAAATTAAGGTAGCATAAATATTATGTAAAAAATAAGAGAAAAGGAAATTATATATAATAAAACGAAGAAAAACATAAAATATTATTAATATAAAACAAACTTGAATAAACAGCGATAAGAATAAAAAATTACAAAGAAATAATAAGAATAAAAAATTACATAAACTATATGTTTTATATGCGTCTCCTCTACTTTTTAACCTTATAATTTACGTAATTTCTTATTCTTATCCTTTTTATGTATTTTTTAAATCTTATCAGTGTTTATTTTATATTAATACTGTTTTATGTCTTCCTTTTATTTATATATAATTTTCATTTTAATTATTTTTTATATAATATTTATCCTACCTTAATTTACATTTTTGTATCTTATAGTTGTAATGTTCTTAGTTGTTTTTTGCAAGTTTTTAGCCCTGATGAAGCCCTAAAAAGTGGGACAGTGAATAGTTAAAAGCTATTCTATTCTTTATTGACCGCAACCCCGACCATCTTCTCCATATTTTATAAATAAATTAGAATCGACTAGGTAAACACTTTTTATTCATTTATTATGTTTTATTATTGTTTTATTATAAGTTGTTGTTGTATTTAACAATGAATATGTGGCATTGTTAAAAAAAAAACAAAAAAACTTTATTATGATAACAAACGGATCGGGTGAAACCTTAATATGGTCTATTGCTAAAGACTAGATATTTATGGGTGACGATATAGGGTCGAGTGTTCTTCACTGAATCATCCTAGACGTGACTGGCCTTTGAAATTTTTATAGGACCATATCATTTTTTTTCCCTCCCTCCATCCCCTATCCCATGCCAACCCTAAGGGATTTATATGCAAATGGTTTAATCTCCGCCTGTGTGCCCAACTCCTCTTTTTTTCGAGGTAGTGAAAATCTAATGAGTAATGTAGGCCGATCAATGTAGCAATCAACTAATGTTGAAAGTATCCGTCGGCCAGAGCTGAATACGTGATGTTGCCAGCACTATCAAAAGGATGGATATGGGACTCTAACCTTTATATGTTAATGCACTCCAAAGACTTTGCTTCCATCCTCATCGAAAAAAAAAATGAACTTCAACGGAAAATGGGTAACTGAGTGACTGCCTAGTGGCTTGGGTAATGTGTGATAGATAATTTAAAATAAAAATTTTTAATTAACTTTCATTAAATGAAAACGGTATTGGAGATAAACAATAAATTTTACTCATTTTATTGGGTTGTAAAATAAGTTCGTAGCGTTTTTTTCTGGCGATTTCAATAAAAATTTCAGATTCTTGTAAATATTTTTAATCAATTATATATGAACCATTTTGATCATTACATGTTGCCATCTTTCAGGTAATTTTTTTATTCCGTCCTCCTAGAACTTCTCAGATTTTTGTGCTGTGAACTCCTCTATGTGAGTTTTGAAGGGTCCGAAATAAGTAAAAATCTGTTGGGGCAAGGTCTAGAATAGGGTGGGTTGGGATCACATCCCAGTCAAACTCCAATAATTTTTGCCGGGTCTGTAAAGACACGTGACGGGCGTTATCGTGAAGGAAAACTATGCCTTTACGATTATGAGACACGTGGTTTGAGACAGTTGCATGAAATAAGTTAAGCGTTTCTGCAATATCTCTTGTCGTAGAGTGATGGTTGTCTGTGACCAATGCTTGAATTTGGTCATCATCAAAAATTGAAGGAAACCGGATTCCAAATTCTGAACCGAACAAACCACTTACGGACGGTTCTTTCTCCTAAGGCATCATCGTCTGTGGAACTGTGTGAAGGAAATGCAAATTTTGGTAACCGTCTGTGCAGCGGATAAACCGTAAATAAAAAATCATTAAATGACGAAAATAAATTTTTTTTTCTTCCATTTTGAGCAAGCAAAATACCACTTAAAGTTAAGAAATCTCGGTTGAAACTAAAAGCACCTTAACTAATCCTTTTTTAGAATATGTAAACATTTTTGACCAAGTAAACATGATTTTATAAAGTGAGGATTAAATTGAAATATTGAAAAACACTACGAACTTATTTTATAACCCAATATCAATCGGGGCTTGGTAAAAATAAAGGTTCATCGCCGATACGACAGTCAAGTCAGGGATCAGACTTAATACAACCCCTCTTTCTTTTCTCCCCTCTCCCATCAACCTATCTACGTCCATTAGTTTACCTGTGAGACAGGTAAACGTCGGTTAATCGATGATTACCTTCCAATGATTCTTTTCTCATTTGGCTTTCGTACTCCTCGTTCAACTTTACACGGCGAATTATCATATCACGTTATTATCACGTCTTCAATATTAGTCCAGCTGTTGCATTTTGTCGTTTCTGAGAGTACTAGCAGCAGGTTTATGATTTTTTTCCGGAATGTGAAAAAAAAAATCATTTTTCAGTTCTTCTTCCATAAAATGACGAACATGATTTGTTGAAAAAAAAATTTAATGAAACAAAGGATAATTAACTATATTATTCAGTCTATAATTTCTTTTTTCGTCTGGGGTAACGTTCAGGAGCATCATAATATAAATTAGGAATAGAAAGAAATATTATTGCAATCATTTTGAATAATTCTGAGAACCTTGAACTCAGAAATATATTCTTTACTCAAATCATGAAAGCCATGTATTATTAGGATAGGATATATCATATAAGTGATTACAATTTAGTTATATTTTATTTCGTTTTTGTTTGGTAATGAGAGAAATAGAGTGGTAAACAAAAAAATAAACTAGAAATTCCAGTAAATATTGTGAATTCAATTTAACTTCAATTTGGAAAAAAAAGAGAAATAGTAAATATAATCAAGAATATATATTTTCTATCAAGAAAATATGTTAGATAATATTTAGAGACCCACATAAGCGCACCAAGAAATAAGATTTGTTCTATAATAAAGCAATTACAAACCAAATAATAAAAAAAAATTTCGAACATATAAATTAATCGGGATTTTAAATTTTTTTTCAAAAATGAACAAAGACAATATCATAATTAGATCTGATAAAACGAAACAATTAACCATTTTATACATATGAATATGAAGAAAAAATGGATAATTTATTAAATGATATAAACACATAAAGATCGTAGAGAGAAAAACCTTTTAAAGATAAATAAATATGTCACGAAAATTCACAAACTGGGGTTCATAGATAAATACATGAAATATAAACTACAAGTAAGCCATTTGACTCATCCAAAGAAACATGGCCTAATAAAACTGGAGAAAGAAGATACCATCTCCGTCATGTATAAATACTTCTACATTTTACTTTTATGTTCATTTAATCCCTTTTCAAAGGAAACCTTCGTATAGCGAACACATTATCTATTCCGGAGTTATCCTTTATATAGAAGTTTTACTTGATCCAGACTTATGTTATATCAATGTTTCTTTAAAAAAAAAAAAATTAAAATCTGTACCATTACAACGCATGAATTTACTAACAAATTAAGAAAGTAACTTGAGAATAAATAAATAAAAATAATAATAATAAAAAATAAATAAAGAACAATGTATTAATTTGAATATGTTTAATATTGACAATAATCATTCGAAAAGTCTTTATAAATATTTTTTTCCTCAATCTTTCGAGAAATTTCCATAGATTTTGAAATGAATAAAACGAAAATAAAAAGTCTTTTCAAATTAAACTTTAATACAACGAAATTATATATCATTATGTTAAAAAAAATAAATCGATGCCCATGAAGGGTCAGGAGCTCAGTACTATGTAAGGATGTGCTGTTACTGTTGTGCAAGGAAGTGATTTGGTCAAAGTCACGCTCGACCATCAGATTTTTACCCAATTTATGAGGCTGGTTGGACCCCAGAAAAGCTCCAGAACACAGTTGACTCACTGCTACAGTATAACAGAAAACAATTTTCTGACCAGCCTTGTAGTTCTACCCAGGTACTTGGAGTTAGTAGCATCGTGCCTTACCACAGTACCACCAAACTGCCCCAAATGTTTCTTTACATACTTATCCGATTAAGGTATGCTAAAGACTTGAGATTAATATTTAAAAGTAGTAATAAATTAAATAAAACTTAGAAAAGTGAAGTGTCCGCCAAATTTAGAACTTTTGAAAGAACTTCAAACTTCCTGGGATGAAAATGACCAGTTGAGATTAAATGTATAATAAATATAAATTTTGTTTTTGTCGTTATTCCAAACAATGTATATACGGCACTGGCTGTATCTTGCAAACTTCTAACAAGAGTAGTGTAGCCATGTTTCAGGGTGACTCGACCACAGTAAGTTCCCTCAACTGGCAGCTGATGCCCTGTGACAAAGACTCCAGCAGGGCCTGGCAAATGGGTTTTGGACAGTGATTGAGGTGGTTCCTCCAGGAAGCGAGAGCGCATTCAGATTATCTTTTCAATAGAAACTCCACCCCGCCCCCCCCCTTCCCCAACGCTATGGCTTCCACTCAAAGCAAATGCCCCAAGTACATTTCTTGCCACCCCCACTGCGCGTAAATAGAAGGGGCCTAGCAAATGATTTCATTCTTATCTCAAGATCGAATGTGGTTCCTAAGGCTAGAGGAAATCGTTTGCAAAATTGTATCCTCAAGTGATTGGGAATTTTCAATCATTTTGACGATTATGAAAAAGTATGAATGAAATTGCTCTGGAAATGTTGTTCGAATGGGACTGCATAGGATATGAATGATTTTTTCATTTAAAAAAAATCTATACAGCAATGTGTGCAACAAAAAAATTAGATAATAAAAAGAAAACCGATACTGATCCACAAAGACCTTAACATCCCATTCGTTGCAGATTTGGCCCAAAATAGATATGCGCCTATTCATTCCAAACTCCTAACCCATCCTAATCCATTAGTTCTTAATCTCTCATCCTTAACAATCCCTGATAATCCTCCGTGGCGTCTGAAAAAAAATGGTCACGGGACCTTCTAGTTTAAATTAATGCTTAAGTACCACCAATGGGTGGTTCCTTCCCAAGATTTTCATGTGTAAATGAAACATTCCACATATTTACTTATTGTATTTATTATTTTTTACAGAAGTATATTACATTAAATAAATTAATAAATAAATAAAACTTATCGAAACGTATTAAAAAAAAAAAAAAAAAAAAAAAAAAAAAGTACAGAATGCTGATATAGAACTCCCGATAACAACTTCAATACTGCCTTCATTGTCAGAGCAATCCCCGTTATATCTGTTTTTAAAGTAGAAGTGGGGGGGGGGGAGGTTCTGGCCATATGGAACTCAATCAGCTAACATCGCAGACCATTAGCTGATATGGTCCTACGCCGTAATTCCTCTCCCCGTCAGTTTATGAAAATTCCTCGTAAACTTAAAAATAACGTAACATGTAAACATAAATTAGACAAATAAAATTAAAATTTATATCCTTATTTTATTTTTATTTACGTTTACTAGACAAAAGGTCCAAACTTCCAATCCGTTACAAAACGACTGATCTACATGACTGTTATGAGGCCTATCTGGACATACGGAGTTGAGCTATGGGGGCTCCACTAAACCATCGAATTCCTCCTGAATCCAATCCTTATAATCTAAAATTCTTCGTAAAATCCTTAATGCTCCTTACTTTGTCACAAATCAAATCATCCATCAGGACCTCAATGTCCCATATGTTGCCGATTTGGCCAGAACCAGATACCAATCCTTCCCAACCACCCAAACCAACTCGTTTCTAACCTGGCTTCTCCTTCACTACCTAACAATCCTCCTAGGCGTCTTAAAAGAAAATGGCCTCAAGATCTTATCTTTTAGAAATGTTTTCGGAGTTCTATCAATGGGTAGATTCTCCACATGTTTGTATCATGTCATAATATGACTTACAGCAAATTTACTTGATGTGTATATAAGTATACAGTTATAAATAAATAAAAAAATTTATATCTACATAATACATTAAATACCTCTTAGCGTCGTATGTCTACCCAGATGTAGTTTCATCGAAATGTTGATAACGTCTCATTCAATCCCTGGTAGTTAGTCTTGCCCGGGTGGTATGCCATAGTAACTCCCTTTTGCCGTCCCCCTTCTACTATTAGAATGTACCGGATGAACAAATCATCCATCCGGATCTGTTCCGTTCTCCATAGTTTCCGGATGTTATCCCAGCGTTACCGAAACACATGCGATTGGTATTTTCGGAATTAGATACGTCCCGCAGTACCTAACTATTTTGTCTTTTCCGGTGCTAGGTTACGACTATATAGCTTCATTTTCAACCTTGATTAGATCCGAGGTATTTGTCTTCCAAAATTTGCCAAAGAATTAGTGTTCGAATTTTTAAGACAGCCTGGAGTTAAATAGCTGTTCTAAACTTTCGAACCTACAAGAATAGCTCAGTAAGTACAAGAATTTATTCCGCAAACAATATATTAAAAGAACAACAACCATTAAAAAGAAAAATGTTAAGTCCTAAAGTCATGTTTTTATTACATATGTATAATATTTTATCCTATAACCACACAGACTGATTAATTGATTTGTTTCCCCTTAATCTGTTGAGAGCGCCCATCTTATTATTGATAACATTTGGTAAACTCAAGGTCCGAAAAAAAAGTTCCAAATTTGAAAATCAAGTGTTGTTAGTGGCGATACAAAACATTCCTCTTCAAAAGCTTCATTTGAATCTAAAAAATCCTCAGTGAATAATGAATGGGAAGAAATCAACAGTATCTCTTTATTTCTTATAGTTCCTTCGTATCCTTATTGTTAAAAAAAGGACATAAAAAAAAGTATTTTTACTTGGTAGCGCGAGATTGTGCCAAGAATGAAAAACGTATTTTCTAGAAAATACAGCATTATGTGAAGCTTTGGGATTTATTTTGTGGCGGGATCACCTCTGATCTATAAAAAATTGTATATAATTCATTTAGAATTAAAATAACAAGAATAAATTATTTCCCGCAGTATACTAATACGATTTTTCGTTGTTTGGTTTTTAGTTATTTATTGAGAAATAACGAATTTTTGTTATACGGATCAATATGCGAATTGTAAAAAAAAAAAAAAAAAAAAAAAAAAAAAAAAAAAAAAAAAAAAAAAAAAAAAAAAAAAAAAAAAAAAAAAAAAAAAAAAAAAAACAATTTCGGTATTGGAAAAGTCACAGCTGAAAACTGAAATTTGGTTCCCACTTCCTTGAAATCCAAGCTGTTTGTATTTGAATGACTTTTTGACACACGATAATTATGAGGAAAAATGTGCATTAAATTACTATATATAGTATGTGTTAAATTCCAATTATTACACAATCGTTATTGCAAGATAAGTATAAGCCAGAAGTAAACATGAATTAAACAGAGTAAATAAAATAAACAAAAGAACATAATAGATGGAATAGAAAATAGATGTTCTGATCAATAACTTTCCTAAACGAAAAGAAAAAAAATTGAAAACCAGAAAATGAATCCATTGCGCTGTTCTTATTGAAAATAGATAAAGAGAAATATTAGGAGCCACAACATTTTCAAATTAAAGTTAAATAATGATTTCACTTGTCCTTTAATCCTTCCTTTTATATCGAAGACGTGGTTGAAATGAAATTTTCCGCCTCCTTTTGTTGAACTTAAAAATGCCAGGAAAAAATGGGCGGAAATACTCAGAGTAAATTGATAAAACCAACATTCTTATTCATATTACTGCAAATCTAAGCCATTTATAATAACATAATTATGTCGTCTATAACGATGGTATTCTGTATTAAAAAATCATTGTATGACTTAAATAAAAAAAGGTCTACGTTACCAATATATTTACATACACACACCCATATTAAATATAAACGAAAGTATTAAAAAATGTTTTATACAAACCTTTTTTAATAAATTTTGGTAATGTAAGTGTTAAGGTGTAAGGACAAAGGGTGTATATATAGCAATATGATTCAATGCCTAGCATATGCCGACGATGTGATCATAACAGGAAAGAGAATCGCTCTTAAAGAAAGTATTGACACCCGGGACTTGCTTTACAAACTCCGTAGATTCTTACCTTCAACAAACTTTCTCATCGACAGATTATTCCAAGTAAACCACAATGTTGACTATTCATCCCTCTATTCTCAGTCCACTGGTGTTCCCCAAGATTCCTCGGTCCCATCCTCTACACCGTCTATACATCTGACATCCCAACCAATCCTAACACTATCCTCACCACGTATGCTGGTGACACATGTGTACTCGCTGTTAATAATTACCCTTTGATTGCATCCCAAACACTCCAATCCCATATCACAGACCTCGAAGAATGGTGTCGTGATTAAAATAAATCTTAACAAATCCCATCAAATCACCTTTACCCTTCTTCGTAAACCTACCGACTCCCTAAAGTCTCCTTTAATAATGTTGATCTTACCCCTGTCGAACAGATACGCTACCTTGTACTACATCTGGACAAACGACTAACTTGGAATCCTCACACAAGACTGAAAAGACAGGAAACTGCACGTCGATTTCAACTGTTACAGCACTTACTGGACAAACGGTCTAAACTTTCAATTCATTACAAAAGCCTGATCTACATGACTGTAATAAGGCCAATTACAGATTAATTAAAAAACATTGGAGTTGAACTTTGGGGTTCCATTCAATAAGCTCGTATCCAATCCTTACAATCCAATATCCTTCGTAAAATCCTCAATGCTCCTTACTTTGTCACTAATAAAATCATACATAAAGACCTTAATGTTCCCTATGAAACCAATCTAGCTCGAACCAGATATGTTTAAACGTTTTTTGTTTAATTTTCTCTCACAGGTAAGGGCTATATTTTTTCATTATTTATTTATTTTCAGATCGGCCTCAAATGGTTATTTTAATATTTTATTGGTTTGTTTTTGTTTTAATAAAAATAGGGGGGAGGGATATAGACTCATGCAAAATATAATCTGGTGCCCTTACTATGTATAATGCTTTAACCATTTAAAAATTATAGACAATGAAGATAAATTATAAGAAAACAAAAATACGATTAGTAACTGTTATGTTATTAAAGAATTAATGATTGAATTAAAATAAAATATAAAACCAAATCAAATGATACTTATAAAATAAATAATTCACTTATACTGAAAAAATTAAGAGAAATAAAAATAAATTAATATATCGTTGATGAAAGAAATATGGTCCGGGTGCGGTCAAGAAAAACTCAAATAGTAGAAATATACTAATTTAATGAGCCAACGTTTCGCCCCACGTTGCAGGGCTTCTTCAGGGCTATTTTGACGGCAGTCAAAACTGTTTTTTTCAGTTTTGACTGCCG
>NW_027112441.1:0-18202 GCF_000696795.3 Halyomorpha halys | reverse complement strand
CAGTCAAAACTGTTTTTTTCAGTTTTGACTGCCGTCAAAATAGCCCTGAAGAAGCCCTGCAACGTGGGGCGAAACGTTGGCTCATTA
This sequence comes from Halyomorpha halys, assembly GCF_000696795.3. NCBI lineage: Eukaryota > Metazoa > Arthropoda > Insecta > Hemiptera > Pentatomidae > Halyomorpha > Halyomorpha halys. The sequence continues at coordinate 18,115 of NW_027112441.1, read as the reverse complement.
AAATAGTATATTTCTACTATTTGAGTTTTTCTTGACCGCACCCGGACCATATTCCTTTCATCTTCACACACGGTCAATCAATAATCTTCCAGTATGCCACCACCAAATTAATATATCGCTTATAGCTGGATGTCTTGCAAGAGGCTGGACTTCAATCTACGGAATGAGGTTCGATTACTAACTTTGTAAGTTACTGCGCCTTTTACTGCTGGTAGCTGAGGGTGGAATTTTACTATTCGATTTTTGATGAAATTATCTATCGATTATACTTGTAGTTTGCGATGTTTTTAAAATTGATTCTTAGGATCTTGTTTTTGGAATGATTAAATTTTTTTTTATTTTACAGAATTATGTCTTATCTTAAACTTACAACTCTAAGCCAGCTTACTAATTATCGATTTCATGGATTCCTTCCCTGATAATAACAGAATAGTATATAATATATATGTCTCTAAAGATGTTTTGAGGAGTCTCCCTTCTCTTCATTGCTGATCGGGGTAAATCAGGGTTTGGTAGGAGAAAAACGAATTTCCGTAGGAGTCGAGTTTTCTCGTCACGTTCTAGGGAAACCGTATCAGACGAAGATCTTTCCTCGTTTTCTGTAGACCTTGCTATAAGAGCAGATTAAATTCATTAACAAAGATTGAAGTGCACTGATGACTCAAAGAAAAGAAGTATATTAGAGAAAAATAAATTGAAAAAAAAAAACAGTGAATATAATATAATGAAAGAGAGGAAATCTGTTAACACTTTGTTATATATGCTAATTCGTCCAGACTTAATTTATGGTTCTGCTTTTTAAAGTAAAAATTCAACTAACTAAATTAATTACTATACTTATAGTTACTTTAGATAAGTAAATATAATTTATCTAACTATTAATTAGAAATGATAGATGCCTGACTCTAATAATTTGTGAGGAAATACTCAAGATAAGATAAGAAAAAAAACAGAAAACAAGAAATTGATTTTTCTTTTAATTGTTTACTTTATGTGTTTTCTTTTCTTATATCCGCATTTGAGTGAACTCCGCAAAATTATCATTGTTAATAATTCACAATAAAAATTTACTTTCGTACAGTTCGGGGAATATAAATTGTCGTAAGTGTAAAAAGCTTTCATTTTCTTTTAAATATTAATTCGAGTTACTTTAAAAACACCTCTTTCGTTCAGTTTTATTTCTCCTTTTCGAAATTTTAATTTGTTAAAATTTCCATAAAATTCTTTCTGTTGTGAGAAATATAATATCCAAACTCAAAAATAACCAAAAAATGTTTTTGTTGTTGAAAACCTCAAAATATGCCATAAAACATATGAAACAAAATATGTGTTATAAAAACACTATTATTGTTAGTGGCATTACTATATAATAAAATCCCTGCCAGCTATAATAATGTGTTGATACAACTTTAACTAAAATCAATTTATAAATAATGTTTTTAAGTTGTGATTATAAATATAATTTAAAAAAATAGATTTATTTGGATTATTTAATAAGTAATCACATATTATTTATTAAATAATCCAGATTAATGTTTAAATAATCAAGAAATTGTTGTTTCTTACTTACCTTATACCTCATTATTTGCCCTGTTATCATAATTTTTAATTTAAAAAAAAAAGTATATTTGTTTTTTAAAGCAGTTTTGCGTAAACATGGGCAATAAACTCAATCATTCTAAAAATAATATATACAATACTAATGGTAATACATTTTAAAATTTATAAAAATTATAAGGTCTTCTTTATAAAATTACTCGATTTCGTTTTAGGGTTAAGGGCATTAAAGCAAATAACAAACATATGTAACAGGTGCACAATCAGTTCCATGAGTTCACTTAAATATTTGATGCCTCAGACCGAACACAGTAAGAACAATTACATCTACCTTTCCAGACCCTCTCCAGCACTAATACAACCCTTGTCCAGAAAATAACTATTTCGAATTGTAGTTCTGAACACTAAAATCAGTTGGAATGAGCCAAGAGTTAAAGGCATAATAAAACTGGATGAAACTGAATCGGCAATATTTTAAAATAATGTATGAATCTAACTTGAATATTATGTCAATTATTAATGATTGACCGTATTTTTACAAATATGAAAGAAATGGTAGGGACCCGGGCAAAAAAAAAAAAGTTCAAATATTTATTTTTCCGACGTTTCGCCCCACTTGGATTTATTAGGGCTAAAAACGATACAAAATAACTAAAAATACGTTGACAATGTAAGATAATAAGATTCAATGAAGTACTGGTTAAAAAATATATAAATATAAATTAAAAAAATGTTTATAACTGAACAAAAATAAAGTATACATTGATAAGTATATAAGTAAACATGAAACAACAGATTTAAAATAAACAAGAGAAATAATAACACGAGAAAATATAAAAGAATATGTAATAGAAATGACAACATAAAATTTACACATTAAGAAACGAAAAATTAGGGAAGTAAGATGAGAAAAAAATGATAAAAAATAAATAAAGAACAATATACTAATTTTAATATGTTAATTATAGGAAATAATCATTCCAAAAGTCTTTATAAATTTTTTTTTCCTATTTATAAAAAAATCTCTACTAAATAATGAGGAGTACAAAGAAAAAAGAATTTAACTTACATTTTTAAACACATCCGGCCCAATTTTTAACACTTTTGAGAAATTTCCAAAGATATTGGAATAAATAAAACGAAACTAAAAAGTTTCAAATTAAACTTCAATACTACGAAATTATATATCATATGTTAAAAAAAATATATCCTAACAACCCATGAAGGTTCAGCGGTGCAGTACTTGGTAAGGGAGTACTGTTACGAGACTAACGGGTTTGAAAGGAGGAGATTTGGTCATAAACATTGTAGGAAAAAAAAAAAAATTAATATTTGAATAAAGAGGTGGAACTTAATTTTGAGTCAACTCTTCTTTCCAACCAAACTTTTTTTTAAAAATAAATTAAATTAAATGGTTAAACTAGTGGCTAGGTGTGTTACCCTAGCGTGCGAGTTTTTCTTTCACATGTCAAAATTATTTATGCTACTGTGTTAATTTATTAAACTAGGATATAATAAAATCATTAATCTCATGACAACGTTATATTCGAATAATAACTACTTTTATGTAAAAAAATATATATTAATGTAATTAATTAAAATGAACAAATTCATCATTGCTGTATATTTTTCTCGTGGGATTCATCTTCAAATAATTCATTCCACATATGAAAGCCCGCCAAGCAAATTAAAAACTATTAAACTATTATTTATTAAACTATTAAACTATTAAACTATTAAAATATTATTTATTAAACTAGGATATAATAAAATCATTAATCTCATGACAACGTTATATTCGAATAATAACTACTTTTATGTAAAAAAATATATATTAATGTAATTAATTAAAATGAACAAATTCATCATTGCTGTATATTTTTCTCGTGGGATTCATCTTCAAATAATTCATTCCACATATGAAAGCCCGCCAAGCAAATTAAAAACTATTAAAGAAACAATTAAACCATGGACCACATCAAAAAATCCCGAATTTAACTCAGGGATACCTAAGCATCCACCGCCAAAATGTCAATACTGCAATAGTTTACTTAGTCAGTCACTTATTTGAAGAATGTCATTTCCATTCCATGAACTTATATAGATTGGGAGTGGGACCGAGTGTATCGGAAGCCCTAAATGATGACCAGAAAAACATATAAATGATTTTGATTTTCTTAAAAAGGAATAACTTTTTGAATAAGATTTAAACCCGAAAGTTTGTCATACGTACTAAATAATTCTAAAATAAGTAATTATTTAGATTGATTTACTAATTATTTAAAAAGTTTCAAATCATAAAATATAATTATAAAGTGTGAAACATGGGCGTTGATGATCTCAGGGTTTTACGCCCTAAAACCACAAACAACAACAACTGCATAGGTGAGTTCAATTATTAGCCAAAAGTTTAATACATCTATATAAAACCCATTTTAGAGCTTAATTCCATTGAATCGGTTGGTTCCGGGAAACGTACAGTATAGAAAAATCCCTAAACGTTAATAAAAAAAATCAATTTTTTTATAAATCTTCTAGACAATTCAACTAGATTTTATTCAAATAATAATTTGTGTTGAGCAGAACTTCAATGCCAAGTGAACTAGAAGGTTGTCCGTTGACCGGAAGTGGAAAGGTCACTGCTGCAGTACACTGTAGGATTATATTATTAATAGACTATATTAATTTTATATTTAACTGTGTGTGTGTGTATGTATGTATATATTTAATACCACAGTAATAGTGAAATATAGCGTAGAAAATATTCATTAATTTGATTTTGCACAAGGCAGAGGACGCAAGAATTAAAAAATATTTAAAATCTTTTTATACAACACAAAATTTAAAAGATGTAGTAAATTTTAAAACTGATACAGGAAGGATTGGGCAGCATTATGTGGACATAACGAATAAAATAAATTTTTAAAACCATACTAATTAGTATAGCAATAAATTTAAATCAATAAACAGCGAGAGGAGTATAATTAAACAAATCCCCAAAGCAATAACAATTTAGGACTCAGTGCACTGATAATTGGATATACAGATGGCTATAAAGAAAAAAAGTACAATTTAAAATGTAGCTTATAAATATAATATATTGTAAAATCATTTTTGGAAAACATGACTAATGAAAAAAAAAGATATAAAATAGGAATTATATTCAGTTTTGAATACATAAAAAATGGTTTCAATTCAAAACGACGTATGTCCACAAATGAATAGTGAGGTAATGGAAATAATAAATAAAATAAATAGGAAACTTGGCTTGATATCAACCATTTTAGATTTGTAAATTAATGAAGTAAATGTATATATAGTAAGATATTAGATAATTTGAATGCAAATGTATAAAAAATGTAAGTAAAATGCAATGTAAACTTTGTTAATTGTAACTGTATGCTTATTGTAAAGCTGTTGAAGGTAAATATGTTTATTTTTGGAACATAATGAGCAGAAGAGCCTGAAAGGTTGTGCGGATCACATAAAGAATAAAGAAGTAGATAAAGGGTATAAAATAAAGTCCTGAAAAGAAAAATAGTAAATTTTTAATAAAACCTTTTGGAACTTAAGTTGTAAAATACTTGAAGTAAAAAATTTCCTAAATGCTCAAATTTTTTACTTCAAGTATTTTTCAAGGCGTGAAAAAACCAAATAAAGTAGAATCCACTTATCCAGAATGATGTGGCCAAGGCCATTGAGGAATTCTGGATGTGATGTGTTATGACAAGTAATTAACAAATTCTTGTTAATAACGAAATGAAGTAAAGTGAAAAAAAACTATATTTGTTCGAGATTAATACGCACCTCAATACTTTTTTTGTTGTATGTTGTTTTGTATTGCAAATGTATCATGCAGAATCACTTCAAAACATAGATATTTTACAAATAAACCAATAAAAGAGATAATTGTGAGCTAAATTCTTAGTTTAGGTACAAACACCAATGAAAACAGAATGCAAGACGGATTTCTACAAAAAAAAAATCTTTTCCAACGAATACTTGCTCCTTAAAATAAAAAGTATTAAAGAATTTTAGTTAAATGCCAATTATGAGGATTATATCAAAAAGTATAAATTGAATAATATTAGAAAATGTAAATTAGTCGGATAAGAAATAGGTAATTTAACACAATATGATAAAAGTTAATTGATTGTGTGTAGTGTTTTCCATAATTTAACTATGGTTCATAGGTTGATAGACTAAAATATAATTTGACGAAGGCACACGTTGAAGTGGAGTGATGAGAAAATAAACATGGAAATTTTTATTATAAAAGATGAATTATGAGGATGTTTTAAAAATAAAATTGGATTGCACTTATATACGTATATAAGAGCATATGTATTTAAAATGAGAAAAAATGAATTTTTGTTGTTAGCTTTTTTTGAGACTGGTTTTTATTGTTTAACTAAAATAATTTGTATTAATAAGCTAGGTATCAAAACACTCTTCATGATCTCTTCAAATTTCTATCGTTTCGGCAAACCTTGATATCCTCAAGAATAATCATAAATATAAATTTTCACCTCAAATCTTCTCTTTTATTTAATCCTCCTTAAGTACCTTTCAGCGTGGAGGTGCCTCTAACCACTTGGTCCATGGTAAGCATGACCTAGCCGTTGGATATGCACCATATAGATCATTCTAGGTCTGCCTCTTGGTCTTATACCCCCTCCATACATTTTCTTGGCACTCTGTCTTCCTCCATTCTACAGACGTGTCCATACCATCGGTGCAGTCGGTGTTTAATCACTGATTTTACTGAGATGATCTGAAGTTCTTTCATTCCTTATCCTATCTTTCCTTGTTTTGCCCAATATTCTTTGCAAAAAATCGCATTTCAGCAGCCGTAATCCTGCTCATGTGCTTGACTTGGGTCACCCAACTTTCACTACCATATAATAATGTTGGCAGATATATTGCTTTAAAGATATGGAGCTTGATATCCATACCTACATCCCTCTTTCCCACAATAGTTTAACATATCTGGCAGTAAATACTATTTGCTTTATTTATCCTATTGGACACTTCTTGGTCTACATTGAAAGATTTATTGAAAATTATTCCAAGGTAGGACTAGAAATCCACTGTTTCCAATACTTCATCATTGCATACTATTGGTACATATCCCCTGTCCACTTCATGGGTGACAAAAGTCATAACCTTGTTGTATTACTCATTCCTTTGGGAGCGAGTCCCTCTTGCCATTCTATAATGCCCTGTTGCAAGTTTTTCTTAGTGTCTGTCACCAGTACGATATCGCCTACATATAGAAACGCTTGTAGTTGAACCGTCCTCATGTTCCACATACCGACTGCAGTCCAAGCCGTTCTTCTCCTGCATATTTTGTGGATTTTATCCATAAAGACGATAAATAATAATGGACTGAGGCTATATTCTTGTTTCACAACTCATTCCAGAGAAAATGGCTTTGACTCTCGGCCATTTATACGAACTATTCCTTTAGGGCTTTGATAGGTTGATTTAATCGCTTCTAGGAGGTCTGTGGGAAAAGTGCCTAAGTGCCCTCATGATTTCATATCGGGGTACTGAACCGAAGGCAGCTTTCAAGTCCAAAAAAGCTATATAATTGGTCTGATTTCTATCCCATGCACCTCGAATCAAATTATTTAAAAACTTTTTGCAGGCTATTCTGCCCAGGTCATTCAAATCACCCTATTTAGTCACTTTTATTAATTTAATAAATTAATTTCTTTCATTTAGTCACTACTATTAAAGTTCAAATCATTTAATTGCACATTAACTTAACACTATTATTTCTCTCTTATTAAAAAACTGTTCTTAGCTGTTTAAGATTGCCTTTGAGGATGGCCAGGTTGGCCGAAACGTCGGAAATTTGAACAAATCATGAAGAGTTTGATACTTGACTTAAATACAAATTATTTTATTTAAACAATAAAAATCAGTCTCAAAAAAGTGAAAAGATTACCACATGTATTGTCGTATTGTGTATTCACTATTGGATGTGAATTGTAAATTTATATTTAAGATTAATCTACATACAAGACTGAAACGACAAGAAACTGCTCGTAGATTTCGATTGCTACAACACCTATTTGACAAACGCTCTAAACTTCCCATTCACTACAAAACATTATTATACACTATGATAATCAGACCAATTTGGACGTATAGAATTGAGCTCTGGGGCTATACCAAACCATCAAATTCCTCCCGCATCCAATTCTTAAAATCCAAAACCCTACATAACATCCTTGATGCTCCTTATTACGTTACAAATAAACTCATCCACAAAGACCTTAACATCCCATTCGTTGCTGATTTGGCCCAAAGCAGATATGCGTCTTTTAATTCCAAACTCCTTACCCATCCTAATCTATTAGTTCTTAACCTCTCGTCCTTAACATTCCCTGATAATCCTCTGAGGCGTCTGAATAGAAGATGGCCACGGGACCTTCTAATTTAAATTAATCCTTAAAGTACCACCAATGGGTGGTTCCTTCCCAAGATTTTCAAGTGTTTGAAACATTCGTCCAATTTATTTATTGTATTTATTATTTTGTACAGTTTTAAAGGGCATTAAATAAATTTTAAAAAAATTAAGATTGTCCCTGAGGATGGCCAGGTTGGCTGAAACGTTGGACGTTTAAAGAAATAATAAAGAGCTTTTTGAGACTTAACTTAGGTACAAATTATTTTGTTTAAACATTAAATAATTCACATAATTTTATTCATAATTACAAAAACTGTATACAAAGGAAAAGTGGGGAGAAAAACCTACCGAATAAGGCAGATTAGGGGTTTTATTAGTTATTAAAAAAATGGCTGTTTTAATAAAATTCAGACTACTGTTACAATTTATTTTTTTCCATTGAAAGAAGTTGAAACGTACAACGTAAAATGATTGGCTGGAGTTGAAGGGTTCCTGTTCGGACCCTGTGCCAAATCTGGAAGACAACGGACCTCATTGCTATTCCGCCCAAGTATTGGCATCTTCCAGGCTACCTCCAATCTATGGGGATCTTTCTCCAGGTTACAAACATACTGTCTCTCCTACATCTCATAAAAAAAAAAAACTACGAATATTGATCAACTGTTTATAAGTGAGTTAGTAGATGATCAAAGTAAGCATAAATGTAATACATGAATTCTATGTATTATAAATAAGTAATATATAAATGTTATATTCCATTGTTACTTATATAAGATCTCCCAAATTCTTAGCAGATCTACATGCTGTTTATTTTTTTTTTTTTTTTTCGATGTCATTCTGGGAAGGTTCCCTAGCTATTGAAATTTTGGATTTAGCCAGTAGATATAAAATTATGGTAAGAATTAAAAATTATTTCCGCATAATTCAAAACGTATACATTTTTTCATATATTGCATATAAGACAGTATGAAAGGTGATGAAATTACCTTAATAAATAAGAAAAATAGCATTTTATTGACTATTATTTTAATATAGGGATAAATATCCTTAAATTATAATAACGGATTCTAATGGGAAATTGAATTCTCAAATGATTTCGCTCTTTATGTTTGTTTGAGTTTCCGCACCTTGTGGGATATGGGAAAAATGAAGGCGCAAATCGTTAACAACCTTAAAACGTATTTCGTGGTTTTTAGGTATATAAACCTTTAGGACATGTCGTGAATTGAATAAATGACATATAAATTTGTTTTAAAATAAGATTTCCTAATTTCCTATGAGAAATCCTACATTTTCTGTTAGAGATTCCAGCGTTTAGTGTGCTGGATATGAACTACTATAGGTTACAAAATCGATTTCACTGCCAAAAGAAACGTCTTTCACCATAAATAAAATTTAGAAAGTTTCATTTTAAAACTATCCTATATATTTATATATTAAAGAAGACATATTCTAACATATTTAATAATTTTCTTCTCTTATGTTTTTTAGTATTCATAAATTCCTTTATATTTTTAATTAATCTACATCTTCAAAAATTCACTCTTAATTAGTTTTTAAAATGAAGTTCTTAGATTGATTTTTTTTTTTTAATTTTATGGGTTCTTATGTTGAAACTACGAAATATAATGAGCTGTGTTAATTAGCCTAAGAAAAGTGTTAATGGTGACGATTTATATTTGATCAATGATTCATTATTAAAACTAGAAATTAATTATATTTTATTCTTTCTTTCATTCCATATTTGTTTTTCATTATACCATTCAGTTATATATTTATAAATTTTATGAATATTATTTCCTTTTTCATTCTTTAATTATACAATTATTATTATTTCTAATAGATATTTATTTATTTGCTGTTAACGTTACTACTAATATGAATAATTTATTTTCATATATTTCTATATCTTCTTTCTTCATTACAGTCGGAATGCGTAGATCGGTGTGAATGGTCTCGTTTGAAACGTAGAGTGGTGAGTTCGTTACCAGGCTTAAAAATTACGATTGAAAAGTTTGTATATTTTGAATCTGTGTCTTTTTAATGGGTCCATAAATTTGGCAGGCGTAAGTCCATATGAGTTTTAGTATATAGTTATGTATAATTAGTTTCGGTCTGATAGATAATTTAGAAAATCTGTGTAGTGTGGAACATAATTGTTTCATTCGGAAGTTTAGCGTTTTGCTCTGGATTTTCTTTTTAGTAAGTTTGACTATATTAATTTTTTTCTTAACTGTTGAGGTGAAAAAACTTCCAAATAGGATATCACCTATTCTATATTTTCCTTGTACAACGTTTCGGGACAATTATATCATACTCATACACTACAATCCACATATTTGTCATATTTTCAATCTTCATATTGTAATCACGTTATTTATACAATCATAGTTTAAAATTGTTTTACACCTACATTATTTAAATTATTGTCTTTCACTGAAGTTACAGTTACTGAAGATCACTGAATAATTTTAAAAAATGCAAGTGTAAAACAATTTTAAACTATGAAAATGAAGAAGATGGTCAGAGTTGCGGTTAAAAGAGCAGATAGTTTTTTTTACAATTTAATGTCCGACGTTTCGCCCCACTTTGCCGGACTAAAAAGATACAAAAACAACTAACAACATTACAACAATAAGATACAAAAAGGTAAATTAAGGAAGGATTAATATAATGTAAAAATAAACAATGATTATTATTATTGGCGCGATAGACCGTGGAGGTCTAATGCCTCGCGCGACGTTCTTAGGAAATACATCGCGCGTTTTATGACGTGGTTTTCATAGGGTGGACTCGTCACTCCCACGCCTATTTTTGTGAGTGCCTCTCATAGGCTAACGGGCCTGACAAATGTGAGTGAGCATTGTATAATTATATGGTTGTAAAAATCCCGGATAGGGCCGGAGATTCGAACTCCCAACCTTTGGGTTAGCAAACAGGCTCGTGACCACGGTGCTGCCTTCACCCCAAAAAATAAGTAATAAGAATATTATATAACAATCTATGCTCATTTATTATTATTTAATATCATCATTATTAATATTATTTATATTTATTCTTTCACAATCTTTTATTTAATCTCAACTTTCTTTTTCATTTTTCATCTGTTAGTGTGTTTAAATTTTGTGTTTCCACATCTACTTTACTGTTTTTTTTTATATGCGTCTCTTGTACTTTTTTAACCGTATATTTTACGTATTTTTAATTTTTTTATTCTTGCCATTGTTACGTAATTTTTTATTCTATTGTTCATTTTATATTAATACTATTTTATGTCTTCCTTCCTTTTATTTATATATAATTTTCCTATCACTTATTTTTTACATAATATTTACCCTACGTTAATTTACCTATTTATATCTTATTGTTGTAATGTTCTTAGTGTTTTTTGTATCTTTTTAGACCTGATGAAGCCCTGCGAAGTGGAGCGAAATGTCGGACATAAAAGTTTTTTATTTATTTATTATTTTTTATTTCAAGTTAAAACTATCTGTTCTTTTTTGACCGCGAACCTGACCATCTTCTTCATTTATATGGTCAAGTATATAAATTTTAAACTGTGATTCTATAGATGACATGATTTCAATATGGAAATTGAAAATATGACAAATATGTTGATTGTAAAGGTGTATGAGTATGGAATAATTGTCCCGAAACGTTGTATTAGAAAAATATAGAATAGGTTATATGGAAGTTTTTTCACCTCAATGATTAAAAAAAAAATAGCGTTTTACGTTTTGTCTTGACGTGTGGTGTAATGTAATTTAATTTAAACTTATTTACAGAAAAATAATTTTTCACAGGCTTATTAAAATGAAAATTGTATGGATATTACCATCTTTACGAAGTCCTCATTATTAATTTACAAATACTTGATAATTTACAGTCTTAAACTAAGGTTTCTAAACGTATGGTTTTTTTTTTTTTTTATATGGAATCCTATTATAAAGAGAAAAAAATCTAATGAAAGATTTCGGAGAAGCTCTTTTGTGATTGTATATAGAGGACTGGGTTGAATATAGGATGGTGTAAGGATGGAGGAACAGACTGGCCTCAAGCTGGCAATCAGGTTGGCCAATCTGCTCAGAGAACGGCCCCACCTTTTCACCTAAGACTTCTTATTGACCTATATAAGAAAAGATGGGAACAAAGAAAGAAAAGCTGCAACCCTGCCCTCCTCTTCCCCCACCCCAACTTCTGCTCCTATTAAAGCATTCATTCCTAACATCTTGCAACTTGAAGGCACCTCCTGCTATCTAAAAAAAAAAAAAAAAAAAAAAAAAAAAAAAAGACAATCTACTTGTTTGATACAGTTTTCTATATGAATGAGATGATTTTTCTCATATATAATTTAATTTCTTATTTCTTGTTTATTTACTAATTATAATAAAAACATATAGTCTATTCATAATTTAAAACAAATTTGATCCTTTTTTTCTCTCAACTTTATTCTTTACAAATTTTCCAATGTTTCGACCCTCAGGCCATTCTCAAGGATATTGATGTCATTTCCTTTTTCAAATCTTAAAAATGCGGGCTAAATGCCTTTGTCCCATATAACCTTTTCTAAATAATTTTTTCCTAGATTTAAACCTTTTTTAAAATACTTTTCTCCCTTACTTCATTCACATAATAAAGTTTTAAGTTGCAAATCAAATTTGTTTTAAATTAAGAATAAACTAAACCACTCTCAAACAATAAAATATAAAATAATTAACCCATATAGTCTCTTTTTGTTTATTTTATTAAATTATTTATAAGAATAAAGAAAGTTTATGATATAATATGATTGGTTATAACGACGATGGGGACTTTGTAAATGATATTCAGTATATATACCGAAAGCTATGGTTAGTGGTCATTATTTCGGTAATATAGATAAGAGAGAGAATGCAGTTTTACCACAAGGGGAACCGAAACCAAACTAGAAATAAAGGGTGGTAATGTGGGAGTGGCTAGCTCATTGGTAAGGCAATGGACTACTGACTCCAAGGCCTGAGTTCGAGCCCGGCTGTGACAGATAATTACTATCTTCTACTTGCACACGTTGAGTCGGTCCGGTGGGTTCGGGACCCGCCCAGCCTCATAAAGTGGGCACCTTTAATTCAGTAAATATCTGACTGTCGAGCGTGATTCTGATCAAGTCATCTCCTTGCACAACCGTTGGTCTAGTACCTACTGCCCTGACCCTTCATGGGTTGTAGCGGTACACATTTATTATTGTTATTTTTTTTAAGGCTTGTTATACTTTTCACAATAATGAAGTCTTATCCTGATAATCAATAAATAATTTTTGAAAGATATATTTCACCTTAATAATTAAAAACAAAGTTCATAGTTGAGAAAATTATAATATTTTAATAATTTCTGAAAATCAGGGTTTATTAAAGCTTTTATTTATTTATATATAGGGAGATGGTCAGGGTTGCGGTCAAAGGAGAAATAAAAATAGTTTACAACTATTTATTTTCCAACGTTTCGCCCCACTTTGCAGGGCTTCATCAGGGCTGTCCAAATAAATAAGTTGAACAGCTGTTCAACTTATTTATTTGGACAGCCCTGATGAAGCCCTGCAAAGTGGGGCGAAACGTTGGAAAATAAATAGTTGTAAACTATTTTTATTTCTCCTTTGACCGCAACCCTGACCATCTCCCTATATATCAATTTTTACGGTCAACTATACATACATATATAGAATTTTATTTATTTATTTTTATGCAAATTTGTCTATAAGAACTTTTTACTTTGAATGACAGTTTATTAAATAGAATTGATTAATGAGCTTCAGAAATACTTTTTGTCTGATTTTCCTTGTTTATTTTCTAATATATGCAGAAAGTTTGATAATATTATTAAAAATGTGACATTTTTCATCAAACAATAGATTGAATTAATAAAAATGTTTTATTTTGAACTGTGCTGTTTATTAACCGTAGTTGATGTGGCGCATGAGCTATATAGACTAGGATAAATTACCCTACGCCACAATTTTTTCTATTCAGAGCTAAGCTTTGTTGAGCCCTCCCTCCAGAGCCTGAGTGATGATTCTAATGGAGAAAATTCACTTATCTTTACAATCAAGATTAATGCTGGCTATCTTCTATTGTTTCGTATGTTAATGGTTTACTCTACCCATTGTAAATTTCCTTCAGCTTTCCTTCATTACACTTAAAAGAGTTTCCTCAAATCCGAGTAAATTATATTCATGTTGAAACTGATAACTTATCATCAAGTGTGTTTAAGAGGATAGCGGTGGATTGGTTATTCTTTGCGCTGTTCACATAATTCTATTCATGTTTGTTTGTTTGGTTGTTTAGTGGCGCCAAACTTCATTGGTCATCAACGCCATTTACACTTTATTCAACCCCGCTAACATTCGTTAAATTTTATTTATTTTTTAATTTGATTATTTTATTTATTTATTTTCTTCTTAAATTTTTCTTTTCTTCCTTCCGATCAAGTTATATTTTTGTCAGTAAATTTTGTGATTTCAAAAACTGAAACACCAATTCTATTGCCTTATCATCGTCTCCAATGGTTTTTGAGATATCTTGGCTTAGTCCCAAGCTATTGAGGTGTGGTATAAAATATGGGCATCGTTGGAAAACATGGCTTATTGTTAAATTGTTACTGCAATACTGGCAGTTCGGAGGCGTTTCTTTTGAAATAAGATAGGAGTGGGTGAGCCTCGTGTGACCTATTCTCAGCCTAGTCAGTACAAATTCCTCTCTACGGCATTTGCGACTGGAGGTACCCCAGGGCTTGACATCCTTTTTAATAATTTTTAATTTACTCAATGGGCTTTCGTTCCACAAAGATTGCCATTTATCTTTGACTTCCTTTACAAGAGGCCTGCATATCTCTGACGGAGTTAAAATTGCTTTACCCCGTCCCGGAAGCGCGAGTGCTTCTATTGCAGCGTGATCGGCCAGTTTATTCCCTGCGATTCCTACATGGCTTGGAACCCACAGAAATGTTACTGACATACCCGTGTTGTGTAGAGATTTTAAGTGAAAATGGATGCAGGAAATTCTCGGATGTTCTGGATACATAGAATCTAAAGCTTTTATTGAGCTTCGTGAATCTGTAATTATCGTAATGTTGGTGTGGTTCAAAGATAAACAGATTCTATTCATGTTCCAGTAGGTATATGTTGAATGATTGGAATTGTACTCTCTCTATTTGGAATTTCGTGATAAGAGAACAGATCTATTAATTGGGGGCACGTGGCGGCAATTGAAAGATTTAATTTTTGTATTCTACTTTGAGTATTTGCTTTCATTAATTTAGTAATTAGTGATTGCTCCATACACAAACCTAGTTTACTTTCTCATGAGCTTTACAAACCTTGATATTTAGGACTAGCAAAGTGCTTTAACGACTTCTGGTAAACAAAATAACAAATCTACACCCCTAGATATGTGAATGTAAGTTCAGGAACCAAATCATGTATCATCATTCTTGGAGTTTTATATGTCCAGTTTTTGATTCGTTATGAAATTTGGGTTACTGTGATTGGGTTATAGAAGAACTACAACTCAGAGGTATGTAAATCAATGCTGCCAAAAGCAAGGTTATGTGTGTTGGCAGAAGAAATGAAGATCTCAGAATCACTTGTAATGGAGAGACCCTTGAGCAAACTGATACCTACCGCTACCTGCGAACAATGATCTGCAAGGAAGGTAGAATAGACCAGGTTATTAATAGAGTCCAAAAGGACAATGGAATATTTAACCAGATATCCATGAAACCCATTGGAAAGCAGGAGTTGAGAAGGATGGGGAAGATTCTGCTATTCAAATCAGTTTTTCTCCCAGTACTATTAAACGGATCGGAAAGCTGGACAGCCCTGCACCGTCATGCCAGCAATGTTGTTTCTGCGGAAATAGGATTTCTACGGAAAATATTAGGAAAAACCAGGCGAGACCGAATAAGGAATGAAACGGTACGTGAAGAACTATGAGTAAGATCCGTCCAAGAGGTGATTGAGGAAAGACAGCGGAAATGGTTCGAGCATGTTAGCGGAATGAGAAATGACTGTAAAGCCGGTGGCTTCTAGAAGCAATTCCGGGAGGAAGGCGAACTCAAGGCAGGCCAAGGCTCATGCGAGAGGAAGCTTCATGCCGGAGATGAGAAGGCTCGCACAGGACAGGGATCGTTGCACAAGATGGTCAGAGGCAGCTACTCCACGCTTAGCAGCACACAGGAGATAGTGAGAGAGGAAGCTTCATGCCGGAGATGAGAAGGCTCGCACAGGACAGGGATCGTTGCACAAGATGGTCAGAGGCAGCTACTCCATGCTTAGCAGCACACAGGAGATAGTGAGAGAAGAAGAAGAAGAAATTTGGGAGTCTTTAAAGTAAAAAAAAATATTCCTATAAAGCTTCTGAAGGCTACTTGGCAGGAGTTAAAATGTGTTCCGGCCGAGAATAAAGTTTGTTCGCCTGAAGAACGGAGTGAAACTAGGCGGTTATCTGAGCCCTTTCTATCTATCTATTTGACATCCTCTCCATCTGAAAAAACATGTTAACACGAATACATAGGGGTAAATGGAACTTAAACATATCATGTTGTTATACAGTTTCTACAATTTACAGACGACATCTTGCTTACTATTTATCCAGCGAATTCTGCAAGCAGAGACAGAATGGAAAGACTAATAGAGGAGAAAGGGAATGTCTTTTAATTCCTTTAAATCGGTAGAACCAAAGGGAATTTCCAGATTGTCTGTACTAAAGAGGTGATGGCAGAATGTACCTTGGGACAGTTATCAGTATATCTAGTAAAGTGGATAAGGAAATTTTGAACTGAATTCTAATGCTAATTCCGTTAATTACCGAATCTGTTATTTTGTAATAAATATGTGTAAAATGGGATGTAAAGCTCTAATTAATATGGGATGTAAGCTTATCCAATTCTGTTTTCCTACGAGTAATTTAAGGAGTGGAGGAGCTGGATTCTGAATGAGAACCTTCCGTGTTACTGGTGAGATAAAGTTTCTTAGGAGAACTACGAGGAAAACACGAAAAGACCATATGTCAGGATTAATAAGGAGGTGAATGTACACCCGGTAATGGAAACCCGGAAAAGTTGCAACTTAAGTGGTATGGACTATAGACATACTTAAAAATAGAACTTGGCAGATAAAAGATTCTACCGTATCTTCTGTACTTACGAAATGTTTAACTGAATTTAATCAGAACAAAGAAACCAACTAAAACAAATTATACTGATGAGTTACAGAGAAGATGGTCAAGGTTGCAGTTAAAAGAGAAACCGTAATAGTTAACAACTTTGTAAAGTCTCTGAAGCTATAAAGAACAGACTTGATGAAGCTCAACAAAGTGGGGCGAAACGTCGGAAAAATTAATGGTTGTTGACTATGTTTATTTCTCTTTTGGCCGCAACCCTGACCATCTCCATAAATTGAAATTATACCGTCAAATATATATATATATATATATTGAGCTGTAGTTGACCGTAGATTAATGCTTGAAGAAGTTTGTCGGGGGGTGCGGTCAGCAAAGAACAACATAAATAAACAAAACTATATTTATTTATTTTATGCCGACGTTTCGATTCAGGTCTTCATCAGGGGTTGTGTCGTAGAGGAGGGAAAGATCAGTACTAAACTTCTTCAAGTATATATATATATATATATAAACTGATTAGTATTAATTTTATTTAAAATTATTGCTCTTGTAGCAGTCAGCGAGCCAGCACGTAGTACCGCTATATCCCACCAGGGGCCAGCACTACAAGCGCCTAAGAAGCTGTACAATTGTATATAAGTTATTATTATAAAAAATACGATCTGTTGTATAAAAATGTATATATGTTAATACGAATATGTAAGAATTTAATTATAAAATAAAAAGAGATCGAGCAATAAGATTCTACGGAACTACCTCAGGGAGAGCTAAAAGAGTGAACTCTCAGTGATTACCGATCACATGAGGCCTTTAACTGTCGAGCCTTCTCCAGATCCATACAACGCATTCGTCAGATCATCAGTTTATCGTCGATGTTCGGTCGTGAGTGTCTGTATCGTATCGAATTGTAGTGCGTCGTACAGAGACTCTGTTCAAGACAATTTAATTGTCTTATTTTTTGTTGGTCGACATCGATTTATCGAAGTCG
>NW_027112440.1:5119-6293 GCF_000696795.3 Halyomorpha halys | reverse complement strand
AAAGTAAATGAAAAATTAAAAAGATGTACAGTGAAACGTAAAGATTAAAGAATAATAATAAAAGGTTATAGACAATTAATGAAAACAGAAATAACAAAAAAGAAATATAAATTACAGTACAAACTAAGAGATAGAAAAAGGGTGTTAAAAATAAAATCAAGAATAAAGGAAGATAATGAACAAGACAGAAAACGCACCTTTCAGACTAGAAGTCAATGCGAAAGTAAAGTGTTGACAGGATCTTATACAGAAGTGGTGGGGATTGACAGTTAAAATACGTTAAATTTGAAAATAATGTTAAAACAAACATTAGAAAATTAAAGAAAATATTAAATATAGGCAAACATTAAATGATAACATACATAACCTATTTATTATTCTAGGGGAAGAAATTATAAATAAATAAATTTTAAAAAACTATATATACACGGATAGAATACACAAAAGAAATAAACTTAAAGGAATCGATAAAATAATTATAATATGATGAAGAAAATAAAATAAATAAGGGCACAGAGTTGTGTAAATTATATAATAGAAACATTAATAATAAAGTAATTAATGTAAGTATACTTGAGTTAGAAGTAAGATATGAATATAAAGTAAAAATAAATTATAAATTTAAAATAAATAAATAAATAAAAGAAAAAGAAGAAGAATGGATAGTAGTAATTTTTAGCCCAGATGAATCCCTGCAACGTGGGGCGAAACGTTGGCTCAATATAAATAGTTTAATCACAATTTAAGTGTTTCAATCTTCCTTTTAGAAATATATTTTTAATTGCATCCCTTCTATGGTACAAAAACATACAATAAAATTAAAAGTCCTAAGCCATTTAATACTACGATTATATTTCCTGTATCCCTTTCATAAATTATTTCATAAATGTTAGTTTCTTTCAAAGGAATACAATCTTATAAGATTCCCTTGTTTTTATTTTTTGAATGTTTCATTAATCACAAATGGGACATAAACGATGAGATAACTTTGAATAGACCCTATTGTTTTAGAAAGCAATCTTTTTTTACACGTAAATACAATTTGATGAACGAGAACCTTTTAGTGACATTAGGCAAGACGCTTTTACTCGGAAGATACGATTGAGACAACGTTTCGAATGGCTTCATCAGGGCTAAAAAAATAAACACTTACATGATGTAAACATGTCATGAA
>NW_027112440.1:3526-3897 GCF_000696795.3 Halyomorpha halys | reverse complement strand
GAATAACAGTCTATTAAAACTTTGCAATTCCTCTCATCTTCGTGTCAATAGAAATGAGATAGGTGAATGCTCATAATGTTAATTCTTTATATGCCATTCCGGATTTTTTCGACACGCACTAACTGATAAAATATTTGAAATTGGCATATATTCTAATTTCATATTTCTGCCTTGAACCAAATTTAAATTTAACACTTAAAACTGTCCGACTATAAAATATCAAAACATCTTATCCCTGATAATCCTTCGAGGCGTCTGAAAAGAAGATGTCCACGGGACCTTCTAATTTAAATTAATGTTTGAAGTACCACCAATGGGTAGTTCCTTCCCAAGATTTTCAAGTGTATATGAAACATACAACATATTTACCT
>NW_027112440.1:0-235 GCF_000696795.3 Halyomorpha halys | reverse complement strand
AGTTAATTTATTTTGAGAAATCTATATCTCAGGAACTATGTGACGTATTGATGTCTATTAGCACTCAAATGAAAGCTAGTTTAACGTACTATAAAGCTTTATGACCTTTACCTTCATAGGAATAGCAATTTTCATGAAATTTCCGAAAATAAATTGATTTATTGATGTTCGGACAATAATTTTGAGTTTTGAAAAACTTTATTTCAAAAACCATAGGACGTACAGATGTCTGCCA
>NW_027112439.1:35230-40887 GCF_000696795.3 Halyomorpha halys | reverse complement strand
TTTAATCCTATTTTATTTTTCTCAATTTCTTTATGTTTATAAGTATTTTTAGTTAGTTATACTTTAAATAGTATGATGTTTTATTTTATTATTTTTGTATGCGTAGAGAATAGGAGTGTGCTGACAAACTCCATATATTGGTCCTCAGTGTTATGTAGAAGTGTAGTCTCAGTGAACATTTTTTTTTTTTAGAGTTTAGTAATATTTGTTAGTAGTCGTATAAAGTTATTATGGGGGGGGATTTACAGGATGACCAGGCATAGTATCAGCCGTAATCCTGAAGAAATAAATTCCATAAAATCCATTGTCATAATAGAAAAATATATCTGACCCAAAGCCAAGGCAAAATCAAAGTCATATACAACAGCTAGCTAGCTATAGGTAAATTCCAAATAATAATAGTGATAATAAAGCTATAGGATTCTGAGTCAAGATGAATTTACAAGTGGAGTGCGTCGTGTACACACTTCCCTTCCAGGAACGCCGTCTAAACCTATGCATACAATATCGGATTGACAATAATATCTATGTGTAAATCAGTAATTATATTTGTCGTTCCATTCTGATAAAGAAGACATTTAAATCTTTTGTTAAATAAGTTGTATCGCTGTGGGATATTTTAATTAATTCTTCGGCATTATTCTACTTAAATAAAAATATCATTTTTTAACCTGTATTACACAATCATCATATTGTGAATTGGATTATACATTGGAAAAATATTTACTGTAAATATTATATTTGATTATTGATTTGGTTTTTCTTATTTACAATTGTTTGTTTGGTTACTTACTATCTTATCTAAGTTTCGATCTAATTATAAGAAATAAAAAACAATAATATAAAGATAATGTCTAGCTGTCAATTAAAAATAACTAAACATGATATAAATAGTTAGAAACAAAAGGTATTTTTTCGTTTGTAACCGCAAACCGCAGGAACTGCTGGGGTCTACTTTCAAATACATCGTCATAGTGCCAAGGTTAAGTATTAATAAAATCTACCGTCTAAATCAAGCTGAAGATAAGGAAAAAAATTGTTAAATGTTAAACATGGTATATCATCCTGATACCAAGGAGTGACAAAACTAAAAATATTATTTATTTATAAGTACTAAAAATTTATTTTTTTAAAAAATAACTTTTTTGAAATACCTAAGGTCGATTACTAGAAAAAATTAGATAAAATAAATTATTGGTTTAAATTTCTACTTTAAGTTCTTTTTTTGTGAGAGGAAGCGCAGCCGGGACGCTAGATACTATAATTAGAATTATTATCCTAGTATCCATGATATGTATATACAAGGATATATACGGTAGATACGTTATTTATATTACACTCTTGATACAGTTTATAGGCTAAGCAAAATGGCTATAAAATTGTTTATGATTATTATTGAAACCATTGTGTTCTTCTGGATTAATGTATTATAATATTTCGTTATCGGTGCAACTACCTCACAATGTATGGTCAAATGAAATTCTCCTTTACTGAAGAGTAACAGAAGCTCTGAGAAGAACTGGAAATCAATCACCCTGAAACACGATTCTGCTGTCTTTCCCTCAGCAGCCTGTAGCCTTCAGAATACACTTCCACTTCGATGAATGTTCTTCAACGACTGTGGTACTGGGCACAGTATTCAAACGGTAGCACTACAAAATTTAAGCAATATTACTTTTAAAAAAAGGAGAACTTCACAAATCATCAACTGCAGATAATAAATTATATGCAATTAAAATGCATTATTTAAATAGTTACGTTTAAAACCGAGGACCTTTATTTAATTATTACACAAGTAATAAAGTTCTTTATATAAAACTAGCAAATTTAAGTGAGTTGTTGATTTAAACTTCTAATTTTAATAATCAAAACCCACCTCCCATGGATTTGTGGATTGTATTTCAACTATGATTTCATCACTTTCAGATTTAATTTTTATTAATGTTTATTAAGCTTTAATTACATGAAACAAAACTATTAAATACAAAAGATTGTTAGTAAGTAGAAAACTTTCTAAATAATCTGTTACATCTAGGGAAGGTGGTTCAAGCACTATAAATCAGGAAAGAGCCTTAACCATTTCACAGAGTTGTAAAATCCAAAAAATGTTTTTTTCATCTTCGAAAGTACTACGGCATGTAATAAAAAATGTAACAAAACGCGTTTTAAATGTACCTTCTTAGTAATTATTCCGTGTATAATATATATTAAAACACAGGATACGTAAGTCGAAGTCACTCTCCGGGCAGTAGTATATTGTCAATTACCTTATTCAGTCTTACGTTTTTTGATGAAATTGAACTCATTGGTTGAGACCGGATTATCACTATTATTTACTTATGCCAGGCTTTGGCACCAGTGGATATTCCTACTCACACTATAACTTTGTCGATCTTCAAAGAAGGTTTAGAAAGATATATTGGGTAAAAGATGCCAAAGATGCACTTCGACAAAAATACAAGATAATTTGAAAGGATATCTTCTACTCACCAATATTAAAATTATCATTATTATATATATAGATACTGGAACAGAATAATTTGTAAGGATTGCTAAACTTAATTCAAGGGATTCAATCGCTTTTAAAACCGAATATTTCGGTCGTAAAGAAACATATTATTGAAAATAATAGCTGTACCAACATAATAAAACTTAGTTACAATACAGACAGTAATAAATCTGCAATTTATTAAATTATTGATTCTCCAAAATAGGAATTTAACTTTTTTTTTTTAAATAACATAAATTTTGAAATTGAATGCAAAAATAAACACATCTTTGTGTACATTTTCAATTTTTATTTTTTTACTTTATTAAAATCCAATTCCCGACCTACTGAACCAATTGCATTATAATTAACCTGATTGGATAAAAAAAGAAACCTCTTGGGAGGTGGGAGGGGATGAGAACATAACTTTGGTTAGCTTTAGTAGATTGAAAAATCATTATTATTTATGAATTATTTACGTTATTATTTTTGAATTATTAATTTATAGGTTTAAAAAAATCAAGAAACGTAAAAAAAAAAGTACATTCTTATTACGTCCAACCTTTAGGCCAATTCGGCTATCCTTATGGACAATGTTAAACATAAATATTACAGTCTATACCCTTCAGAAAGTTATTAAAATCGATGTGGTTGTAATATTTATATTTGAGATTGTCTTCGAAAATGATTCCCAAACGTTGGACGAATAAAGATATAAAGATTGTTTTAAGTCTTAAATTGGATAAAATTTATTTTATTAAAAAAAAAAAAAACATTACACCACACTGGAAATCAGATATGCCTTTTTACTGAAATACCTTACATGGGTAGAAGCCTTATTTTTCCAGGGAACGACCGTGTTAACAGGTCAAGCTGTTTTGTTTCAACAGTAATACACTGGCACCCAATGGCTGAACATGCCACAACACTAAGAATTCTCTAACCCCTCCCTTCCCTCATCTCCTCTCCCTCAGTTTAGTTCTTGCTACAGGCAATTCACGTTTTAGGAGAGGATTTATTTTTGACAGGCTTCAATAAGAGACAGGATTTCTCGTTAATTGCTTCTCCAAGCCTCATATATATTAAACTCCGTGACTCAGCCAGCGCTCTTTTCATCTGTTACCGTTTCTTATACAACAAACCGCCTGCTTACTCCTTTCGACGGCTTTAATAACATCTGTCAGTGACGTTATTGCGAGCTCAAGCCCAAAAAAGGAAGAAATACTCGCAAAAATTCGTTAGTGTTATTTTTCTCTATTTCGTTTAATACTTTCAAAAAATTAACATTTGTATTCGACCAATAAATAGAAAATAACTCTTTTCGAAAATTGAGGGCTTCATTGCAAGTATGTACGGTGTATATACGAAACTGTAAAAATCATATACAAAAAATCATCTCTCCGCTTTCCACCTCACGGATTACTAATAAATAAATTTCTAGCTATGTAGTTGATGTTGAAACTAATGACAGATCAATTTCAATCAATTGACTGATCAATTTGACAGTTCAAGGCTTGGATCTAGTGTATTTAGGTATTGATGGGGTTACAGGAACATAAAGGAATGTACAACTGCAATGGTTGTCAGTAGTATCGGTAGAATGCCTTTTGATATTATTATCATTCGACTTATACAGATACAACATATACGACTCCGAAGCTGAAGATTTTAATTTTTTAATAACTACCGTTATGACTATTATACTTCTATAGCTATAAGGTTTCTCAATGTGTGGTGCATTATGTTTTGAAAGTACACAAATAATGTAGATTAAGTTACGGTTTTATTTTTAGCCTCTTCAACCTCTTCATTATTACATCCTTCCCTCCCTCCTATAAACCCTATGTTCTTGGCATATTAATTTTTTAGCAATGTTGCATTATCATTGTGCATTTTTATTTTCAATAAAGTTTGCTATTCATTATTGTATATTTATTATTCGTTTTGTTTCATTTTATTTAAATGTTTATTTGATGGTTTTAGTAAATTTTTCACACAAAAAAAAAACCACACAGATACACTCACTTGCATACAACCATTACTTGAACACTAGTACTAATAATTTATAATTTTTATCTACATAGATCATTTTGATGTTTATACAGTTTTAATATTTTACATCTGTGTTGTGTTTAGTATTCTGTTTGTATTTCTTTAGTTAGAAAAAGATTCACTCAATCTCGGCTCTTTAGTTTGATCATAAAACATTAACAGCCGTATTGGTGTATATTAATTTTAAATTACACAACTAATATAGTATTCGGGTCTTTATTAATGATCCCAATGGTAGTTATATTTAATATATAATGTTTAAAACATTAACTTAAAGCTACATCCTACTGCGTTGTAATCACTTATTAGCCGTATTGCTGCCCTGGAAGTCAATTTTGTGAATTGGCGTTCGAAGTCAGGAAAACCAGCACTAGTTCTTTTTGAAGCTGCTCCATGTACTTGCGTATATTACACTCAATGGTCGGTGTCATAATCATTCGGCTACCTTTTTTCAGCAGGTTATTAATAAGATACTCTGACATCTCTGGCACGAAACGCCGGTAGCAATTCATAGCCCCTAATAACCGCCGTATTCCGTTGACATCTTTGGGCACTGTAATCTTTCGAATAGCCTCAACTTTTTGGCAATCTGGTTTAATCCCATTCTTTGTGATCACATGCCCCAAAAAGTTAATTTCCTCCTGACCTAATACCGACTTTTCTCGAGACATTTTCAGTCCAAACTGTCTTTGTCACATTTGATGGTATCCCGCTTTAACATCAAGCGTGCTGAATATGACCGCCCCCCTCCCCTAGTCGATTCAGTATATCTTCCAGTCTTGGTATCGGGTATTTTTCGTCCACGGTATTGTCGTTCAATATCCTATAGTCGATAACGACCCGATATTTCTCCGTGGATTCTCCTGGCGAACTCTTTTTCTTCACCGCCCATAAAGGACTATTGTACGGTGAGGTTCTATCCACTATTATACCTTGGGCTTTTAGACTTTCCAGCTCTTTTGGTATGTGTCGCCTGAGTGCCTGTGGATACCTCCGCTCCTCCTTTCTACCATTGCTCCTTGGTTTGGCCTGGTTCATCTCTCTCTGTCGCCAGTACCTCTTTCTCTGCCGACGTCTCTCTGGTCACTTCTTCTCTAGGGCGCTGGGTCGTTTCTCG
>NW_027112439.1:30828-34920 GCF_000696795.3 Halyomorpha halys | reverse complement strand
TATATACTTTCCTAACGAACGCCTGTTCCTTACACCTACAAAATACTGTACAAAATTATCTAACGTACCTGTTCCTTGCACATAAAAAAACAAAACTGAAATAACAACACAAAAAGTCCGATATTTGCTTGAGCGCGGAGATGAGGATACTCCAGTCTTCTATGGTGTTCCCCGATATGGGAAACTTCAATTGTTCAATGTGGACATTTCTTCTCTTTTCATATTCGTTAACGCTCTCTATTGTAACCACATTGTGTTCTCTAACGACAATCACCCGGAATGGACCCTCATATCTCTGTAACGCCTTACTCCGTTTTAATCCCACCCGGCGATATGCGATTGTCCTGATTTTTATCTCCCCGCTAATGTCTCGAAGATTTGAATAGTGGCGAGCTACACGTTTACTATTTTACAGCACTAACCTCTCCTTGACTTTGTGGCATACCTTGTTTAGCGTTATGCCGTTATTTAGGACCTTACTGCCTCCCACCGTGGACCTATAATCCCGTCGACTCTCCGTTAACCTAAAAAGAATTCTAAAAGGTGAAAACCCTGTTATCGTATGTATTAAATGATTATAGGCCACAAATGATTTTGCCATTGCTTCGTCATGTTCTAAACCTTTATCCAACTGATAGACACGTAAAGGATCGCCGAAGATGTATGCAGTCTCTCTATTCCTCCTCTGCTTTTGGGGTGGCCCGGTGTGTTAGGTGCCATTCCATACCCAGCGTTCTCATTTCGTCCCGAATCACACTGTCAAACTCCCTCCCACCCTCACACAAAATCCTGTTAGGATTGCCATAGAACTGGAACCACTGTCGTAATGCACTCAGTACCTCATCTGCTAATTTGTCCCTAACCAGATGGACATAGCCAGTTTGCTGAAGGGGTCCATAGCCGTTAATCCATTAATAGCCTTTTCAAGAAAAGGTATCCATTTGCAAGTCAACCAGCGGTGTGTCAGCAGTTGGCGATTCTTCCTGCATCGCTTTTGGTGGTCACCTGTCATAGTTTGTTCTAAGACATACGTCACAGTTTCCTATATTGTCTTCTTCATACCTCACAAGAAGTACCTACGTTTCTGGGCCTTCAGCGTTTCGTTTACTCCCCGTGATTCGTTTTCCCCTGATGTTACGCCAATGTCACTTCTCTCTGCTGCTCCTCATCCCACACCGTGTCAACCATCCTCATGTATCGAACAAACAAAATCAACCCCTATTTGTTCAAACCACCAGGGTCTATTAATTTTGTTCCTGATGACTGCATTGCTCACGTAAGTATGATAAGTCTTTTCGGTTTTAGACTCATTTTTGAGTGTCCGAAAGATGAGATCCTCTTTAGCTCCCGGTTGAGACTATATGGTTTTGATTGTGCTCCGTCCGTAGCTGCAGTAGTCCACCTTCATCAGTCCAGACGTTCTCCTTTTTTTATATCTTATCCATCTCGTCTTAAACTGAAGTCTAACTAACTAAACTCGAGTATATTTCACCTAAGCTCTTGTCCTATTAGTTGTCAACCAATTGCATTAGCATTTTACGTATGTAAAATAATGGTAATAGTTTTAAATACCATGCTTAATTGGTTTACTGAACAAGCAGGGGGAACATCCTAGTACAATTAATCATTCATTAAAGCGAATAAGATACCTTTGATTTAGTTAAAGCTAGCTCTATTACAGTCACTGTATCTACCGACATCGAGAATCGGCTTTTGATGTGGCATGGAAAAGGTTAGATATTGATAAATTGATGACTTGGAGCTTCAGGGTCATTTTTACTATTTTTTTTTATCAATCTGTCATTTTTGAGATGGAAGCTGTTACGACTTATCAGAACAACATATTTACAAAATATTCATAGACGGAATCATCGAGTACTTATCATTACTAACTGAATCTTTAATATTTGCCAGTCATCTTTATTTTCCTTACTACTAAGTAATTTCAAAATTTTACTGATAAGTTGCGATCTACGATGGATGGTTAGGATTATTTATTATTTATTTATTAAAATAAAACATATTCCAAAATATTTGCTAAATTACAAAAAAGATTAATAGTATTTAATAAAAAAAGAGATAATTGAAAGCAAATTTAATATTTGGTTTCAAAACAAAACAGTAATAAATCTCATACCTATTAAATTTTTGAGTATGAATATCATCCAATCTGAATCCCCGACATTGATTTTTTTTAGGCAGACACTTTAAGCCATAAAATCTGCTGAATGTCCTTAATAGCTAATAGAAGAGAAGAGCTATTCGGAAAAATTCACTGCTGTTTTGTAAAGTATAAGTTTGAGCCTTTCAAGGTAACAGATGCGTAGCGTAATCTGTCGCCTCAGCAAGGAGCACTGAAGTTATAAGATTGAATATATCACAGCAGTATTTTTTAGCAACTGGAACTTACAGAACAATCCCATAGACAATTATTGTACAGAGACTGGAAAACCACCATTAAAATACAGGCAAAGAATCTTAATGTTTAAACAATTAGCAAATCTTCCCGATCAGAATGTTCTATTAAATCCAAATCAAACAAAATCCAGAATAAACTTTCAGTCTATGAATCAAGCTTGTAATATCAGACAATAATATCATAATTCTGTGTAACTTGACACATTCAAATTATCAATTATTTATAAAATCTATCATCATTTAAGGAATAATAGAGTAGTATTGTGTAGTTTTTTTAGATTTTTTATTTTAAGTTGGATAAAAAATTACTAAAAATATAATCTCCAAGCTTAAGCGTTATCATTCAAGCAAAAAAATAAAAATGAATAATATAATTAAAAAATTGTCATTGTTTTAAATTAATTTGTTCCATATTTATTATATAATTTCAATTGCATCGTCATATTATCATTGCATATTATTTACTTATTTAGTCACTTTGGTTCTAGAATTTTAGTTTAAGTGTTTTTAGTTCTGAAGTTTGTTTGGCCAAATACGTCTTTTTAAAAAATTTAAAAGGTTGTGTTTTGTGTTTGTATTCATTTTTTCGTAGCTTTCGTAAGTTTCATATTTATAAGCAGTCAATATATCAAATGTTAGACCTGATCTGTCAATATTAAAACCATCTTTAGCTCATATGTCTTAGAACAATATAAACTGATGACAACTTATTTCTACTTCTATAACTTGGAGTTCGGCTCTGCCCGTTGACAGGCGCACATCAGGTCCGCGCTGTCCCTGTGTGAGGGCGGGCTATTGTTGTCTGATTCGATTGAAAATTGGCACAGTCGAGGATATTGGTGCAAGCGAGTTGTCTGCCGATTTTCGAGTGGATCGAGCTGATATTTGGAGGTCTAGCGAGAGGAGAAGCGGCGACACCAAACCAGGGTCGGCTGCTGTTATCACTTAGAAGGTCTAGACCTGTCGCCCCCCACCATACACTGCACCCAGCTGTTGGACAATCAAGGTCACCTTATCTTCGCGGATCACGTCGTCTGTTATCGGAGGAGCCAGCACTCTGTATTGTTATTGTAATTTTTGTATATATGTAGCTAGCTAGTTTTGATATTATTGCATGATGGGGGAATTTTTTTTTTTTTTTTCTCTAGCTTTATATTGAAATGTGATTAATTGTTCTGTATACTGGTGGGGATATTGGATGTGTAATTGGAACACATTAAATAGCCAGTTGTTCCATAGTTTATTGGGGAGAGAGTAATTGATTTGTGGCTCTGAGTTTTTTTTTTTTTTTTCCTCCTCTTTTGATATTTCGTTTTTCGGACATTTATTATGCATAGCAGTGGTCAGATAAATAGAGGTAATCACTTGGATGCCTTATTTTATTAAGTTCGTTTATCAGATTTTTTTGTTCTCTCTTAACTTGAATTATTATCCAGTGACTCATTTATATTGAACACTTATTAATGTATTTATACGGTTTTAACGAGTTTTATGTTTGTTTGTTTATTTTTAACCATATTTATGTCTGATATGTTTGTATATATATTTTAACCTACTGACTCTAAATCTTAAAATACTTTCATATTTGTTTATTTATTGTTATTTATTTATAATCATAATCATACGAGCTATAATTCTATATTTGCATGCATGTATCTATTTAGTTAATATTTA
>NW_027112439.1:29877-30258 GCF_000696795.3 Halyomorpha halys | reverse complement strand
AAGACCGTTTCAATCGGTGATATCTTCCCAAGATTGCCTACAGTACCGCAGACAAATGAGGAGACGGAAAAAGAACAAGAGAAACAAGATCCTCCACCACAGACAATTGACAAAGTCTGTCCTATCCGTGGGCTAAATTTTAAGGGTGATAGAGGTCTTGGAACTCACATAGCGAAAAAGCATCCCAGGGAGGCAAAAAAAAAAAAACTAAGGGGCTTATTAAGCTTTCAACTCTGCGGATTTCGACAAAGCAGTGGGCGATTTCTTGAGTTCCCTCAAGGGTATTAATGCGAAACTGCCGGGCCCGCAGCACCCTGCCATAAAATTCTATAAAATGAGGAAAAAAAATAAAACCGAAATGGCCGACAAGGGAGCGGGGAA
>NW_027112439.1:24036-25673 GCF_000696795.3 Halyomorpha halys | reverse complement strand
GGGGATATTGCGATCTTGGCGGAAAATATTATTTTGGACTCCCTGGGGATCATACACCATCACCTGCATGGGAATTAGCTCGGAGATTATTCTTTGTTTTATTTATTCATTTTAATATGTTGACCTCTCTATTTGTGTGTTTTAACGTATTTATTCATTAAATCATTTTATTTCATTAATACTATATTTTTTTTGTGTTTTTTTAAAACTTATTTATCCATCCAAGTGTTTCCTGTAACCGTTTTTTTAAATTATATTTTCCTTTTAATCTATGTGTTATTCTTTTTCTCGTAAAATGTATCTAGTTGTTTGTTCTTGGAAGACTGATCTACTGCTGTGACTATGAATGATGGTCTGATCTCACATTACCGTCTAATATTGAATTTTTTTTAGCGGGTCACTGAAGAGGATCTAGGAGGGTGAATTTCGGAGAGCGAATTTGTTGATCGGGTGAATTGAATAATTGAGCAGAAATGAGAGGGAAAAGTGGGAGTGAGTGAAACATTTGTATTGGTTGTACAGACCGAAATGGATTGTAACCGGAACTGTAGGGGTGAAAAAAAAATGTTTATTGTATCCTATTATTGTATATCTTTTTTTTATGATTATACCATGTATGTGTAATGTAAATATGTCCGATTACGGATTGATAAGTATGCTGTGTGAGATGGCAGCCTAATGTATTTAGGCAGCATAGATGAATAAATAAAGTATTTCTCTCTTCTCTCTCTCTTCATGTTTGGTGTTTTTTTATGTTTTCAGACATTACCATATATGGAAAATTATGTTTTGCAGAAAATTTCATTATTTTTTCCAATGAATGGCTATTGGAATACATATATTCCAGAAGATGAATAGTTTTAGATTAATTTGAAAAATTAATATTAGTATCAGGAATATTTTTTGTATTAAAGCATGTATATATTTTTTAAACCACATATAGTCCGATTTTTAACAACTCATCTTCATTGCCCACCTCTAGCTCAAGGCGAACCACCATTAATTATTTCCGCTTTATAGGCATTGTTATTTTTGAGATTTGTTCATTGATTAATCAGTTATTGAGATGTTGTTAACATGTAAAACTAGATTTTATTAGAAATAATTCTAACCTTTTTAACGATGGACCTAATTAAATGTAATTTTTATTTTATTTTTTCATTTTTTAGAGAATTTCATTATCATTTAAAGTAGTGGCCATAAACTCACATTAAATGTATATTTTTTAGTTATTTGAATAACTACAGTTTTTTCTTACCTGTTAGAAATATATATTTCAAAATACTAAGGATCTGAATTTTTTAGTACCCCGATTTTATTATAGGTATGATGAATATTGCACTTATAACAACCTAATGCAAATTCAACACACAATCACTTGGGAGGTAAGGTTTGTCATCATAGAGAGAGTAAAAGTGAAAAAAAAAACACCTCAAAGGATTAATCTACCTGTATGATTACATTCGAATTGGAAACAAGGATTGAAGTGGAAACGACATTTCGAATAACGGCGGAATATAACCTACCTGTTGAGTGACAGCCGGATTTATTTTGCATCCTTGTCGTGAATAAAGATTGTGTTTCTTCTTTTGGCCTACCATGTCTTATAGTGAATAACACACACACAAAAAATATAT
>NW_027112439.1:21610-22381 GCF_000696795.3 Halyomorpha halys | reverse complement strand
TCTTTCCAGCGGGTGACGCGCGCCAACGATTCTTTTAGTTTTCCCACCCACTGGAGGGGCCGGTGGTCCGTGTGGACTTTAAACCTCCTCCCGAACACGTAGGGTTTGAAGTGTTCTACTGCCCAGACGATTCCAAACAATTTCCGTTCGAGAGCGCTGTATCGCGATTCCGGGTCCGTTAGCCTCCTGCTTCCGTACGCTACCGGACCTTCTCCGCTCTCACTGTCTTGGGACAGCACTGCCTCTAATGCGTATACACTGGCGTCGGTTGTGATTGTGAAGGACTTGTTAAAATTCGGGAAAGCTAGTACCGGTTCCTGCTGTAGCCTCATAATGCATTTTCTAATATTACTTTCAATGGCCGGTGTCACCACTACCCTACTGCCTTTCTTCAAAAGATTATTTAGAGGGACCAAATGTTCGGCCATTTCCGGTACGAATCTTCTGTAGTAATTAAGGGCCCCTAATAACCGCCTAATACCTTTCACATCCCTGGGTACCGCTATATTCTGGAATGCCTCTACTTTTCCCGCTTCCGGTTTAACTTCTCCTCGGATAGCTTGAGGCCGAATTGCCTAATCCTTTGAAACACCGTTCTTAAATGAGCTTTATGATCGCGCTCATTTTTGCTGAAGACGATCAGGTCGTCCGTGTATACCTGACACATGGCTTCGTCTATACCACGGAGAAACTCATCCATTAACCATTGGAACGTGATCGGGGCGTTCTTTAGTCCAAAAGGCATCCTAGTAAATTCGTAGTGACCCCGTT
>NW_027112439.1:20628-21560 GCF_000696795.3 Halyomorpha halys | reverse complement strand
TCGATCGCATTCACCACCAAATCCCGGGACAACCAGTCCGCGACCGCGTTCTCTACACCCTTCTTGTGAATAATTTTGAAATCGTAGACTGCTAACCGTTCCTTCCACCGCGATACCCGCGCGGACGATTCTTTAAGTGTCGCTAGATGTATTAACGGTTTGTGGTCTGTCAGCAACTCGAACCCTCTGCCATATACGTATGGTCTAAAGTATTCAACCGCCCATACCACCACCAGAAGTTCCCGTTCGATTGCACTATAGCGTTGTTCGGCCTCGTTCAATTTCCGTCCCGCGTATGCTATCGGTTTCTCGCCGGCTTCAAAGTTCTGAGAAAGGACAGCCCCGTTCGCTCGCGTCCGTAGTGATCTTAAACATTCTGTTGAAGTCGGGAAACGCTAATAGTGGGCACGAGGTCAAGACCTCCCGACACCTCCTAATGCCAGTTAGTTGGTCCGGTCCGAGTTGAAATCGTCGCCCTTTTCGCAGCATCTCGGTTAGTGGTTGCGTGAGCTCCGATATTCCCGGTATGAATTTCCGGTAGTAGTTCACCATTCCCAAAAACCGTCTGATTCCGCGAGCGTTCCTAGGTAATGGGGCTCCCTGGATAGCTTTAACCCTCTCCGGGTCCGGTTGTACCCCGTTCCGTGAAACTACGTGCCCTAAAAACCTGATTTCTCGTAGCCCAAATTGAGACTTTTCCCGCGAGAGTTTCAGACTGAATTCGCGTATCCTATTGAAGACGCGTTTGAGGTGTTCCACGTGTTCCCGTGGAGTTTTGCTGAACACGATCAGGTCTTCCATATAAATTTGGGAATAGGATTCGCCCAAGCCCCGTTGCATCTCCGCTTGTGGTTTCAGTTCTACGGAGTTCCCGGACGCATCTCATCGGATGGTGGAAGAGAATTTGACAACTCTTTGATACGAAAGGAAAT
>NW_027112439.1:14171-15462 GCF_000696795.3 Halyomorpha halys | reverse complement strand
TGCCAAATATATATGGATGACTTGTTGATCTTCAGTAAGACAGAAAGTGACCATGTAACGCATTTACGGGAAGTGTTCCAAAGGGTTCGGGAGTTCGGGCTGAAACTGTCACCAGAAAAATCTTGTTTGGAGCAAGAAAAAATATCTTTTTTGGGCCATACGATATCCCGACATGGCGTCATGCCTGATCCGCAGAAGGTCGACGCAATCTGACTAACACAACCTCGCCACGGGCAACCTTGTCCCCTGTCCGGTACTCGCGCTATTAATGACGATTAACCTCCCTGGATGGTTGCCCCACCCACTACCGCGTCTTCAATCTGAGCGAGCGCGTCTCGCTACCAGTTCCGCTCCGGAAGGGCACCCCTCTCTAAGGATTCTACCCGCTTACCTCATGCCTCCCTGTAGCCGAACAACTTCGCACAGAGCGGATGCTCTTGTCTCCTGAAGATTCGTCACTGGTGTAGTCCACCTGCCTCCGCCGTATAACTTCTTGAGACGCGTCTTCAGCGTTTCCCAGGGGAGGGTCGAGTCGCCTTGTATGGCGTTTAGGACTCGCCGAGAAGTACGACCCACCAGTAATTTCACGTCGGAATCTAGTAGCGTGCCCGTCTCCTTTCCTGCGCTTATCAAGGTTTTAATTTGATCACCGCTCTTGTTAAAGTGCTCGAGGTCACCTACTGTCCCCGTGAAGTGTTTTAATTGGCTAATTACCTCGTGGATGAACGCCAAGCTTTGTGTTCTTATTTTAAGCAGTTTGATCTGTGTGTTCTCCGTCGCCTTCGACAGTTGAACCTCCAGCATCTGTCGCTCTACAGGCGACTGAGCCAACTGGTACTCCATTTTTTTCTATTCTTCAGCAGGGTCCACCATGATAATTACTACGAGTCTTCTAGCCTCTGCCTCGAGTGAATCTACCTAATTTCTACTCCGGGGTTCTGGATATTATTCGCACGTGACAGAAATACGGAATTTCCTGTCCCGGGTTTCGGCACCACTTACGATTATACTGGCAATATAACATAAAATAAATGGGATTCAGGTAGAGTAAAGACACACAGCTACTTGAATAACTAACTTTATTATCAGACTTGTCTGGTATACATAGGGACAGAGTTTGTTGTTAAATTTAAAGATAACCAATCCTAGTAGTACAGAGTTTCTATTATTATTTACGGGCTACATACAGCTAACTTTTATATATATATATTTGAATTCTAACAAAGATAAACAAATCAATCATTAATTAACAGTTAATAACGTCAATGCTGTAATGACTACAACCATTTCT
>NW_027112439.1:4742-10961 GCF_000696795.3 Halyomorpha halys | reverse complement strand
CACAGGATGATTTGGGAGCTCCCCGTGTCCACTTGGCATCTCACGCCGCTCACCTTAATGATTGGCAGACCGCTGATCTCTCCTTTGATATTGAAAATCTCTAATATGGGCCTGGCACCCTCCTCAACTCTTTTGCCTTAATCTCCTTCTCTCACTCAGCGCCATCTACTGTTTAGCAGTATATTGCTCTGTCCTCCTCTTCCTTCCTATCTGTTCCTGAGGCTTCTGATGCTTCTGAGGTTTCAACTCAAATGACAACGCGTCATTCTTGTCCATTAACTC
Source organism: Halyomorpha halys (assembly GCF_000696795.3). Lineage (NCBI taxonomy): Eukaryota > Metazoa > Arthropoda > Insecta > Hemiptera > Pentatomidae > Halyomorpha > Halyomorpha halys. Next base: position 10,679 of record NW_027112439.1, on the reverse strand, counting down.
CTTTGAGACCTTGGCTGCGATCTCCACCTTTAATAAAGTTATTTAACTCACCGATTTCGCCTGAGAACCACTCCAAGCCTGAGATGGCTTTTCTAATATCCTGAGGGGTTACTGCTTTCACTTTTATTTTAGCCAACATATTGGCGTGAGCAGCCGAGAGAGTGGTCTCGGGTAGCGGGGGTAGCACCGGAGCCGCAGCCGGGTCCCCAGGAACTTCAGGAGGCGGTTGCGCCACTGGGATCTATAGAACAGGCGGCCTCACTGCAGGCTGTGGTTGTGGTTGACCATCACCATTAGCCATCTTGGTAAGTAAAAAAAAATGACTATATTGGCGAAATTAAAGATAAGTAAGCCTGTGGAGGAGGAGTTGAAGCTATGAAACAAAAAGCTATGGTAGTCCAGTCAAATTAGGACGAATAAGAGGTCTCGGAATAAAAAGTTATAGTGATAAATATGAAATTCGTAATCAGCATTTACAAGAAACATATATGAGCAATGCTTAAAATCAAAATTAAACTTTCAAATTTTTGAATAATTGTTTGCCCCACAATGAAACAGTGTTTATTTCGTTGCCTGGTCTATATTATAGTTATATGTTTAATAATTTTTTGGGGGGTTGGGAGATTAGGAATTTCCTAGATAGCACCGTAGTCTGGAATTAATGTTTAACTGCTGTAACAGCTTTAGAAAAGTCTTTAGAATGACCTCGTTAGGTGAAGTAACTGCACTCTACGTTTCAATCTGTGCAATGAGTCAAACCATAAATTAAATCAAACTTTTTTTTTGTCTGATGTGCTACTATTCTTGTAAAGCAGCGATATGTTTTAACGTAGGAAAGAGGAAAATAAATAAACAAATATATCAGGAAAAAAATGTAATTTATCGACTCTCTGTACAGTTGATGTCATAGAGTTAAGATGTTCATATGTCGATTTTCCCAACAGAAGCTCTTTTTTCTTGGATCCTTAGAAATTTCAAAGATTTTACATTTGGCTCGAATCCTAGAAAGAGACAATATGTCTTTATTAATTGTAATGACGACAATATATATTTTATTAATTTTATTCACCAGAAATACTTATAAAATGATTTTGAAAAATATCTTTATTATTATATAGAGTACTTAGTTCCTTGAAAATAATTTGTGAATATATTTCGTGTTGGCCAGGACAGTTCCTATAGCTCTACTAACTATGAAGGTACCACACATATTAATATGAAACACACACAAGTAAATGATAATGTATTATTTATATGGTTTATACTAAAATAATTATTCTTATTGGAGCAAGAAAGTTCTGTAAAAAGGAGAGATTTAAACTAGAGATCTTTCAGTCCTTATCATCTGGTAGCATTTATGATTGTATAGTTGTTAGAATTTATTTTTTGAAAATTCAAATAAAATAAAAATATTTTTTGCTCTTACCTGCTAATTTTCTGTTTTCGGATTACAAATAAACTTAACAATGTCAGGGTCCTCAGAAAACCAAGGATGAACAATGAGGACTGTCGTACACGAGTAATCCCATTCTGAGTGCTCATAATTAGCATCAAACTCGAATGTGTATATTCCTGCCACCAACTTTAAAATAGATATTTACTCAAATCAATGTCAAATGTTATGATTTTAAACAATGGTATCAGTTTATATGTTATGTAAAATAATTTTGTTGTTATTACATCTCTGATTTCTTGCTTTGTAATTTTGTTCATCCTAAGGAAAGATAGCTGATGATCGGGTTGAGATTTTTTATTGATATAATTAAGGGCTTTATCCAAAAGCCCTTTCGCTGCTGGATCATCCGGGCTCACTACCACGACGTCGTTGCCATCCTGCAATGGTAATATAATAATAGAATAATAATCAAATATTGTTTAAGCAAGTGGTTAATATGTAAATTTGTTTCTACTTTAAGATTAACATATGACAGAATTATCATAAGCATTGACATTAACATCATAAAATTACTTCAGGCATTGTCTATTCCGACCATCGGAAGTCGATTCAGAATTTTATTTTTATTTTGCATTCCATGCCCAATATCTTGAGTTTCCCAGTTTTGTTACTTTTAGTTACTAATATATATTGAAGATATAGTAAAGGAAAATAGTATTCCTTAATAAATATAATTCCAGTTTCAGATGGAAATTCACGTTTTGAGGTTCCTTGAGTCGAAATTGCTAATTGTCGAAAATGGTCAGTGTGTCTGTATGTGATTGAATAGTTAAGCTCAAAACCGAATAGTTTTACGAAACTAAAATTTCATATTTAAGATGAGTATATGAATGTGACAGCGTTCTCGTTAAAAGTGACTAAACGGATATTACACTTTATATAATCGATTCTAAACAGGTCTAACTGTTTTTATTAAACTTGTTCAATCAAAGTAAGATGGAGTGGTTTTTCGTATCGGAGAGGAATTTCCCTTATTTAAATAGTTTGACAGAGCTTAAATGGGAATTTTTTTTCTTCTCCTAAAGTACCTTTAATTTTTAAATAATAAATCTTTCAAGTTTTAACTAGTAATAAAATGTGCATAAATATAAATTCTGAAAGGATTTCTTGATCATATTAAGGAGATAAGAAGAAAAACATTATTTCCGGAAATAATAGTGTTCAACTACATCAGTCTAGGGTATCCAAAATATGCAGTAACTCATATTTAAATTCACTGGGTATAGGATATTGATGAGTGGACTGTATAAGATGGATTGAAAAATAAATAAAACATAATGAAGTAGGGATGTAATCCTCTATTGTTGGTTAAATCACACGTAACTGATTTTATAAGCTATAGCCAAAATAATTTTACAATAGGTGTTAGTTCAATATAGTTTTATTAAGTATATTTCTTCTTATATAGGATGGTGAAGGTAGCTTTAGTAAACTAAATGATGTTTGATGTGCATTATTCCTGATGGTTTGATCCTGCTCGCTCTTCCTCTCCGTCCCCAATGGGCCAGCAGCTTCCTGAAGGTTTTCTCCTCCAAAAGAGGCAGATATTAATAATTTAAGAGTAGAAAAAAAATCACTTCTTAAAGGCAACGGCGGTTGGTCACTTGTCACTTCTACCCACCAGCAGAGAGCTGCACCATGCCCTTTAGTATTTTAACACAATCAAATTGGAATCGTTCAGGGGGTTTACTGAACAAATAGTAATGATATAGAAATATTATATACCGTTGAAAATCCAAAAATCTTAGAAAAAATAATATTTAGCAAGACAGTTGTATAAGGTAATGGAGAATAACGAAAAAACACATAAATAAAACGTCTCTTCCCACTGCATTATATCTGGGTGGTGTTCGCGCAGGTTTGCATAAATCTTCAATTTTTTTCAATAACTAGCAATAAATAAATGATTAAGAGCTGAATGTAGATTTTAGTAAACAGTTATATTTTTAATTGTTTGCTATATTTTTGCAGAAAGTGAATGTTAAAACTTTCAGAATGAGATATATTCATTATTATTAAAGGTACTCTAATGAAAACTTTTGAAGTTAAATTTAGTCGATCTGTCACCTAAAAATATAGTATGAAATAGTGCTGTCACAGTGAATAATATAAGAATATCTGTTCTAACCACCAGATTTTTAAATTCTTAAAAAAAAAATTAATATTCAGATTTCAGATCAAAAAAATTAAAATATTTTTCAGAAAAATCGTAGATATATGACGATCTTTATGAAAGTAGTATTTTCAACTATTGGGAATTTGTTAGCGACCAATAAAATAAATTAAAAAATACTAAGATTTTCTAAACAATAAATTTTATCCGGTGAAATCAGTTTTCTTTAATTAGTTGCGTAGAAGTAATAAAAGTTTGAAATACACAACTGAATTCCAAAATTCATCATTACAGGTTTCATCAAATTAAAATAAATAATTCTATTAGATCAAATTAAGATAACTACTTAGTAATATTGATTAAATTTATTCTGAATTGCGATCATTGTAGAAAACACATTATAAAAAGCCGTTTATTACAGTATTACCATTGTAGGGTAAAGAATAAAATCGCGCATGGGAGCTATGTTAATATGTTAATTTGTCCTATGAAACAAGCCATGAATGTAGAGTATAGCCGGGGATTGGGGATGCATAAGGCACTAAGGTACCCAACCCATTGTAGGCTATCTCTTCAATCTCTGCTTTCATATTGTATCTAATTATAATTGTATTCTCGTTAGCGAGCCGATAAGGTAATTGACGTCTAGGTAGAATTATGTAGGCGGACCAAATTGAATTTTCGAGCTTTTCATTGTAAGAGATGGACAAAATGTTTAACACATGATGTACTCGTCACTCCTAACGAATCAGAATTCGGGACCCCAAAAAGCATATTAATTATGTAACGAATTAGAACGCATCGTGCGAACCTAAGTTGTAAATGCACTACTTCAAACTAAAGAGGGTCGAATTTCAAGCTTTGTCGAATAAGACAAATAGCTACTTGATAATATTTCAAACTAGAAAGATATTAAGCTCCCAAATATATAATACCTGAACCTAAACTTTTACGAAATCTTACGTGAGATGTAAGAGAAAGAAGTAATTAAAAATAGATCCACGGGCGCGAGGAGATTTGCGTAGGTCTTTAATTATCTGAATAATTGAACAAGTTTGGGGATATGGTCCATCTATATCGGTCTATATCTATGTCGGTCCTTCCTCGAGAGTATCGTCCAATTTATCTCGGTATTCAATCAGTCGGTAAAGATAACCGATCCTTTTATGTTATAAGAGGCAACAAGTGTGACTGTAGCCTCTCTCTGGAAATATCTCATTTTAGCTGTTGGAGTTCTATACCAATGTCTGTCCAGCAGATTCCAACTTATCTCGCTCCGGTATAGGTTAGCTCCGGTTACAAATATTCGTCTCACCCCACCTTTAAAGCTAAAAAATGACGTTACATCTTTTCTGGGCTAAAATAATTTCGTGGCACCATTGTTGAGGTAAAAACAGATATAATAATGTCTCCACAATTAATTTTAAGAAGGTCAAGTATAAAGGAAAATATGAAAAATTGTTAGCTGCTGGAGCGAATACCTGAATGAGAGCAACCATATTTGCAGAACTGTATATGCCATTCTTGAAGAGACAGGTCTCCATCCTTTTACTTATTGAAAGAGGCTTTCATTCTTCTAGATACTTACACCTTCCTTGGCTCTGAAATCAGCTAGCACTCCTGAATAGATAATATCTACCCGAATGTCTCCATTTTCTCCACTAGTTCAATTTCTTTGCCAATTATATTCTTGCCGTTCCGTCTTCCTAGTCTAATGTCCTTTCCAGCGCTACGTCGTAAATCTTGTGACCTACAGATCCACGGCAACATATTTTATCCGAATCAATTATTCCCACCTGCAAGTTACTGACCTAATATTAGCAACCTCGTATATCCATTAACATCAGGGCCCCTGAATATTTGTGACAGACACTTCAGGAGGTAAAATATAAACATTTGTCGCACCCAACAAAGAAGATATGGCCAATTGAAATAAATTTATCTTTGGTTTAAAAAGCCAAAGCAGCATGTCTCCAAATTTTATTATTTTGGGTTTTGTTACAGTGTAACTTGTTTTCCTATTCTAGCAATTGAATTTTGAAAAAAAAATTATCATTCCATTTATATCGTAATTAACTCAAGTGTTTAATCATGTTTATCCAAAATGAAATTTAATATTTAATGAATATCATTGATAGATTTCCTTCAAAGTATGGGTATGCATTTTCTTTTAGAATAATGTAAGGAACGCGCGGGAGGAGTCAAAATTGGATAGCTGACTTTTTCGGTATAACTAATTATATGTACAAAATTATCAGTAGCTTATATTGAAATTAGAAATCAGCATGGATGTTTGCATTGATAAAAAATTCAATAGCTGAACGAACATCAGGAATCGATTTCCATCAGTGTATGGGTTCACATTGTC
>NW_027112439.1:1261-1582 GCF_000696795.3 Halyomorpha halys | reverse complement strand
ATTATTAAATTTTATTATTAATTGTGTCTTTTCGTGAAAAAAGTGTTCTTTAGAGAATCATGAAGAATACTTTCCTCACTTCATACTTGTAAAAACAAATAACATAGTGAACAAGTACATACTTCGTACTTGTTCACTATCGGTAACATTTATTAGTGGTATTATACAATATATTTTATAACACACAAAGATGATGACGATTCATTACACCTTTAATTAAAACAAGAAAAAACTACCTCGTATACTCTTTCCAGTCTTAACTAGACACTTTTACAAATAATTCCATTGACATATTAATCATATCATCACTAGAAACGTTTT
>NW_027112439.1:0-1211 GCF_000696795.3 Halyomorpha halys | reverse complement strand
ATATATATACAAATTATTTATATATTAATCATTTATAACTTATCTTGAGATCGTGCCTAGGCCCGTAGCTTGTTGATATTAGACAACGCGTGTAATGCCTTACTCACAGAACAGATACACTCGCTTAAAGCCGAAAAAAAAATATTGATTTTTTGCGAATATTAACAATAACTGCAAGTTGTTGCACTTTTGTTCTATAATTAAGTATATTACACATTGTATCCCGGAAAGATGTTATCTGCCCTAATATTTACAATTTTTGAAATTTTGATTTGGCTTTTGACAGGCCATAGAGGTCTTTGTTTTATAATCATTATTTTAAGTATTTTTAATTGTCTAATCTGTTTTCTCCAGTTCTTTTCTAGCACACCTAACTCTGGAATTTCTCAAGGGATATTTTTTACGGATTTAACGAATAAGTTATAATTTTGTTTAACGCTTCTTGAAGAAATAAATTACTAAAAAGTGAAAGCAATTTTTCACGGTCGTTTATTTTAGTTATCGGTTATTTAGGTTCAGGAAACAATAACAAATAATTATATTGATGTTATTTTTTTTTTTTTTTATTCGGCACAGTTTCAACGCTAAAGATTTTACTATGACTGAAACAATAAGTCACACTTTAAAAAACAATTTTTGTTTCTTAACAAATTACAAACATTTCATTCAAAACACTATGTCAGATTACACAATCTCCATACTACGTCCATACCATAACGCAGCATACAGGCTTAGGAAAATCATCATCTTATTACAAACTCAACAACCTCACTAATAAACTAGCACACGATACGGCTACCATGAACATTCTTGACAACACTTATCGAAGACTAGAAAGGAGCTGGATGGGGGATCTGCTTAGTTAACTAATGAAATCAATTACAAGTTAATATGAAATCAGGAGGAGGTGGCAATTGTTCTCTATCATGCTACTTTTGTAATTTTTTTGATTTTATAACATATTACATTTACTGGTTGTCTTCAATCTAAATACATGTATGAATTGATTCTTAAAGTAAATATAAAATTTGTTATGTAATGAACACTATACGAGTGGCAGCGTGGTAAGGCGCGATGCTACTAACTTCAAGAATTCGGGTTTGAATCTGGCTAGGCAGAAAATTGTTTTCTGCTACACAGCAGTCGTGAGTCAACCCTGTGGGTCCTGACGCCCTCCTGGAGTCCACCCAGCCTCATAAATTGGGTACCCT
>NW_027112438.1:0-5170 GCF_000696795.3 Halyomorpha halys | reverse complement strand
GTTATAAATAAAACAAAAAATTAAGATAAAATAAATAGATTAAAATAATAATTCTTAATAAAATATAAAAGTAAAGTTAATAACAAAATCAATGACATTTATGGATTTAACAAAATAAATAATTGACTTCTAATGAAAAAAAAGAATTTGAATTAAAGAAAAAGATGAAGATAAAAAAAAAATTAAAATAAAATAAAATTTTAGAGTGCCAATAATAGAACTGATAAATATAGAATTTATAAAAGAATGTATTGCAGCAACCTGAGCTTCAGTCTTCGGGTTGTGGTTTGGTTTCCCAAGTTGTAGGTCACCTTTAACTGTAGGTAACTGGAAATTGAACTTCATGATTTTTTTTTTTAATTTAATCATCTATTGTCTCTATTTGTAATTCCCCACGCAATTGGCTGTTTCTTACAAACCAAATATCATCCACTGCAATTCTAACGACTTTATTTTGAAAAGGTTGTAATTTTTTCCATTTCGTAAAGGGTCAATTTTTGGTGGCCTATCTCTGACCTGGTTATCCAAATCTGTGTGACTGGCTAAAAAAACGGCCTTTTTGTTACAACATCCTTTCCCGAGCGCCGTGGTAATGTTTCTTACAGATTGCGATAACGAGTGTCCAAATCATTTAAAAAAACTCGAAAACCACGTGTTTTCAGGGTCATATTTGATGACATAGTAAACAATATGCAATCAATTGGAATGACAGTGACCATTATCAAAAATGAGGGGATTAATTACGGCTCATTATAATGCGTAAAGATAAAGGTAGTAAACAACAACAGTCCACTAATGTCACATTGAATTTCTGAAATAATAAAAACGGAAATTTTACATAAAATAACCCAAAATAATAAAGAATAATTTAGTGACTAAAATTCAAACAAAGATTGTAACAATTCGGAAAAGGAATGTTCACGGTAAACATCGATTGTTTACATTTCTATTCCATAAATATATTGTCTCATCGATTTTATTTTATATTTTGTTCGCCAATGATATAACTATAGCATATTTATTCTAAGATGTTTGTTTTCCTAAAGGAATATATATAAAATGTGCAATACCTTTGCCGCAGTCTTTAGACTCTGGATTTTCCGTTGTCTTAGGTTCTCCCTTTCAAAAAGCCATATATCCTCGAATAAGCCTCGATAAATATAGAGAATCCCCTAAAGTGGAAAGTGGAATCTAATCTCAATAAGTCTGGACCACATTTATCTGCCCATTCCTAAACCTCTCTGAGTAATTTAATAATGGAGGGGGAATCAAAGTGTCTTTCTGTCATAATTTGTACTATTCAGCATTTCATGCAAGCAAATTAAAAGTAAACAAAATTATGATGGGACAAGAATTAAGGAACTAGTCAGAAATGATTGTTTTTTAAAAATATTTTTATAATAATTGAAATGGTTGTAAAATATACCCGCAAATCAAATTTACTAGTATTTCAACATCTAAATTACAATTATTTGATCAAACCTGTCATCCGGAACAGCTATACAAGATCTGTATATTACTCCCCCCCCCCCAACATAGGTGCTTATTATCTTCCTAACAGATTATTTAAAGTAAATCATAACACATTCATTTCTTTTTCCTCAGTCGGCTGGAGTACCTCATCCTATCCTTTATATAGTTTTTACTGCTGATGTCCCAACCCATCATAACACTACTCACCACGTATGCCGATGACACATGTCTTTTATATGTGAATAATGACCCTTCTATTTTCCTCAAACCCTCCAATCCCAAATTACCAACCTTGAAGAATGGTGTCAAAACTGGAGGATTCCAATAAATCCTACCAAATCACATTTACTCTTAGTCGACTACCCATGATTTTCTGCCCCATAGTATCCCCACTTATTCCAGTCGAATAGATCCGTTAACTAGGATTACATCTGGACAAACGACTGACTTGGAATCCTCATACAAGACAGGAAACTGCTCGTCGATTCAAACTATTACATCACTTACTAGGTCTATAGTTCTAATTAAACGTCTAAAATTACTAAATATGACTATAAGGCCTATCTGGACTTAAGGAGTTGAGCTTTAGAGCTCTACTAAACCGTCGAATTCCTCTTGTATCCAATCCTTACAAACTAGAATCCTTAAAGATCTTTATTTTTTTACAAATCAAGTTATCCATTCGTACTTCCCATATTTGCCAATTTGGCCAATATGGTTATGCAATAGCAATCCTTCCATAATAAACCATCCAAACCCACTTGTTTCTAACCTGACTTCTGTTTCATTACCTGATAAACCTCGTAGGCGTCTAAAAACAGGTAGGCGATCTCTTCCTCTAGAAATATTATTAGAGTTCTATCAATGGATAAATTCTCCGCATGTATATATCATGTCATTTTATAACTAACATCAAATTTACCTGTTGTATATATTTTTAATACATTTGTAAATGTCAATAAATAATTATTTTTTAAAATATTGAAAAAAAAGGAAACGGAGGATATAAAATTCACTTTCTGACACTGCAAGTGCCTCAACGAATCATTTAGTTGTTGACAACTTTTAAATTGTTGTCAGTTTTGATGTAGATAAATAAAATAAATAACAGTACTTACAAGAAAAGGAAACTAGCAGATATTTAACAGCCTTTATTTAATACCTAAAAGGTTATATGTGATCTAAGAGTTGATGTAGGAATACTTTTGGATGTATCTTATTTTGTATCACTCTTTGTCAAAAAGAAAGCAGCTACAAAGGACATGTGTCAAAAGTTTTGGTTTATGAATAGTGCAGTATTAATGCATAGGTATGTTACGTTCGTCGTTTACTTGTACAAATGGTCGCAGGAGAGGAAAAGACTGATAAATATTTTTCAAGCTGAAAATATTATGAGTTTTTTATATAAAAAACTCATAATATTTTTCAAGCTGAAAATATTATGAGTTTTTTATATAAAAAACTCATAATATTTTTCAAGCTGAAAACAAGTATCATTTACAATTCAATTACTACTATACTAACCTTTCTTTAATAAAATATTATGATAGTTAAATTTTGACTCAAGTGTTTTCACTTCACAATATTCTGTTCTTTCAAACTTTTTATTTTTCCAAGTAATTTCGATGACTTGCATTTATATATTGTTATTGTAATGGTTTTACCTAATTTTTATTATACGTAAAAAAATGTTGCGAGAATTATTAGACCAATAAGAAAATAAACCCAACTCATATACCACTGCTAACTACTATATATATTTAATTATTGATAATATTACAATCTGCCACAAACTTGGGCAATGAGTAATAGTGTTAATTGTACACATTCATACTAAAAAATAAAATAATAATAACAAATAAAATAAGATAAGTAAATAAATATTACATAAAGAAATATGTAAATAAAATCTCTATGTGTATAATAAACAGAAAAGTAAATAAATAAAATGAACATAAGCAAATAAGTAAAATAAATTATATACAATATTGACTATTAGAGTGTTAAAAAGGTAACTTCATATTTATATATTTTTTTTATTTTTAAATCACAATTTATTTTTATTCTTTACATTGCATTCAATTATAGTTTTTTTTCTTACATTTTGGTGTTTTTTTATGTATCTTTTTTTATTTCTCTCTCCCCTCCTTTTTTGTTTCCGATTTATATCTTCATTTTGATTTGATACTAACTTTTCGTTTTACTACGTTATAACGTTATTTACAATTCCAAATTTATATATTTTTTGGTATTGTATAGCTTTAAGAATTTTATGAATAATATATATTTTCATATTTGAATTGTAACACAATATAATATTGTTACAAGGATAAGATGAGAAATTCTTGTAATTTGTTTTATTTGCATATCTCCTTTTTCTATATCCTAATGAAGGCCGAAAACTTATGATTGTAAATTGCATAGAATGGCTTAGTATTAGAGAATTTGAAAGATTTATACCTTTTAATTAAATCTTCTTCAAACATCAGTCAATGATTCTTCAATATGCGTGACTAAGAACAAAATACATCATGACCTTGAAATTCCTTGCGTTGCTATAGACGAGAAAGGTATACAGTGATACAAATTACTTACCTATTATTCGATATCCTAATGGTAATGAAAAGTATTTTAATGAATCCTTTATCATCACACATCGTTGATCGTTGAATGCCAAGGTAATTAAAGTCCAAGGGGTGTCCCTGTATTTCATTACCGGGCTACGCGGCTGCACGCATGCACACAAGCGTGTATGGGAAGATAAATATATGAGAAAAGAATAGTTAGTTCTTGAAGGGTGAGTCACATTCACCTCTCCCTTTATCAATAACTCCCCATCGAGGTGGACACGTGACTCACAGCTTGGGGGATCATTGTTTACTAGAGAAATATCCAGGTACTTACTGCATCGAATCTCTTCCTATATTCAGGCAGAATCGATAGATATAAGCCCATGATAATAAACAGCCAAGTGTGGCTTTATAAATTAATATTTTCCAACATGGAATATATATTTCTTAAATAAATATAAATATTCCTAAAACAAAATAAAAGCAGAAAAAAATCAGGTGTGGTTCGTGCAACACACAATTTTCACTTACCAATTAAATAATCTTTCGTTTCAAATTCGATATCTTCTTTATTATCATCTACCACAATGGCAATACATCCCAGTACCATATTTCTATTTATTGATAAAACAGAAGAACTGTTCAAAAATATTTCTGTGTTTTCATGGTTGTTACAACAATCGTGAAACCGTTATAACAAATACGATAATCTGCAAATATTTCTTTTCTCCCTCAGTAAAAACTAAAACATTTTAAATTTTGTATTTATATATTGTTTATTACTAATAATGATGAGAAATATTTAATTATTTCAAATAAACTGAATTAAAGGTAATTTGGAAAAAGCTTTCTACTAACTCCAAGGACTCGGGTTCGAATCCAGCTGTGACAGATATTTATATTATTCTGCTACCTTAGCCTTGAGTCAAAATTCTGGGTTGAGAAGCCCTCCGGGGTCCATCCAGTCTCATAATGTGGGTACCCTAAAATGGGCAAAATCTGGTGGTTGAGCGTGATACTTACCAAATCACATCCTTGCACAACACCTCAAGTCTAGTAACAGTGCTTCCTAACACAGTACAGCACCCCTTACCTTTCATGGGTTATAATAGATTTATTTTATATAT
>NW_027112437.1:3850-4199 GCF_000696795.3 Halyomorpha halys | reverse complement strand
GAGGTTTGAGGATATCCTTGACAGACTAGGAGGGGCTAAAATCTTTATCACCTCAGAGTTGAAAGCAGGGTATCACCAGATTCGTATGCACCCAGAGGACCAACACAAAACGGCTTTTGCAGCCGTGAGAGCACTAAGAAGAAGAAAGTTCAAATGACGAAAGACCGACGAAAATGGAGGAGCTTGAGGAGATTATCAACAACAAGAGGTACCAGATTATTTGGAAGGAAAAACCACGGGGTTGCTGAAGATGGAACATAGGAAGTACGGCAGCAGTATCATTTTGACTATCTGGTCACAACCGGGTGTCAAAGAGGATCAAATCTGTAGAGAACTTAAAAGAAGCATC
>NW_027112437.1:0-713 GCF_000696795.3 Halyomorpha halys | reverse complement strand
GAATTACTTTTTCTTTCTACACAGTAATGCACTACTAACTCACATTTTATTTCTGTTTTAGAGGGTTCGGAAAAAAAAAAAAAAAAATGGCACGTTATGTATATTATATTATATAGGCTTCATCGATACTTAAGTTATATATATATACATAACTTAGGAGTAGTCAAGAGCGAAATGCAAAAAAATAAAAGTTATAAGGAACGAATGGAAGTGAAAGACTGCCATTATTGATTCCAGCACCTCTGGACCGAATTTATTTTTTGATAATCCAACCTTTATTCTATAATATATTATGTTGTAGATACACTTTTCAAGATTACTTTACAAGATACGCTTTTCAAAGATAAACAAACTTCATCTTTCGGTATTAAAAATTTGAGCCAGCAAGTTACTTATTTTTTTATTTTCCGCAGTCAAAATATCAGTGATATTACTTTTTTACAAGGAAACCACTAGGTTCTTAATTAACATTGTTAATTTACAAGGAAAACATTAGGTTTGACCACTGATACAAATAGCTTTCATGCACATTGCTCACAAGCTTACTATATTAAAATACAAAAAATGAATAAATATATTAAAATAAAAAATAAATATGTAGAAAATTTAAATAATAATTATTTTTTATTTTTCCTATTGCCACATCGATTATTTTGTAGCCAGATTGCATTTTGAAAAATCAGAGATCATTTCGTAGATCTGAAACTCGTTGC
>NW_027112436.1:442558-452773 GCF_000696795.3 Halyomorpha halys | reverse complement strand
ATATATAATTATTAGTTACTAAAAACTTATATATTACTCCATACTCTAGTCTTACCCCAGACTGCAGTCAATGAACAAAATGTATAGTTGTTTTCAATATATTATAAGCAGGGAAAAGTTCAAGTGTTTTAATGTGTACTTAAATTTAGCTATATGTAAAATAAAATATTACACGGTGATCACTAATAACTAAATACCATCACCTTAATAATATAATGGTATACACAATGTTACCTTAATAATATACACAAGGCAATCCAAGAAGACGCACAATTATTCATATTTCATTTCTTAGAATATATATGTACTCATACTTGGTATCTACATGAACGTTATGCAAAAACACAGTGATTACTAAAAACTGTTTTATATAAAAGATATATGTATCTTAGAAATGTTTTATATTTTTTATTTACTCTCTTTTAAATTCACTAGTTTCTAACCTTACTTCATGACGATCCTAATGTAAAATTGTTATTAGAGTGGTACCAGAGGGTAGTTTCTTTAGATTCCTGTGTCATCTAATATGAAATTTACTAGATGCATTTTTATAAAAATAAAGTTTTAAATGTCAATAAAAGAAGATTATTGACTCTAATGAGACAGACTCTATTTTTACTTTTTTTTTAAAATAAATTATTAATAACTTAATATAACTTATTAGTATGTCGTATTGTGGACTTTATTACGATGTTGTTGAGTTGGATAGCTCTAGTTCTATGGAAGCTATCCTGAAAGACAAATATATAAATTTAAAATAAAATTAACATTTTAAAATTAAATTTTTAAAACACTTTTGAAATAATTAATGTGTTGAGAAGGCAGTCGTTCTGCACTTCATTCACAAGGACCAATATCCCCAATCAACTGAAGTAATCAAAACCTGTCCTCTTCATTCGAATCACCTTCTCGTTCATTCATTATTATCATCATTCAATTTAGATTCATCTGAGTCAACTAATTATTTTAATTGCATAATTTATTTTTATTATTTTATTTATTTATTGACATTTACAACTGTATAAAAAAATACAACCAGTACATTTGATCATAATGACATAATGATATGATACAGGATGTAGAGAAACTACCCAATAGTAGAACTCTAAAAACATCTTCTTTTCAGGCGCCTCGGAGGATTCCCAGAAATGGAAGAGGAAGCAAGGTAAGAAACTAGTGGGTTTGGGTGGTTAGGGAGTTTATTATGAAAGGAATGATATCTGATTCCGGCTAAATCGTTTACATAAGGAACATTTAGGTCTTTATGGATGGTTTTATTAGTAACAAAATAAGGAGCATTGAGGATTTTACGAAGGATACCAATCTTTTGGATTGTAAAGATTGGATACGAGAGGAATTCGAAGGTTTAGTGGAGCCCCAAAGCTCAACTCCGTATGTCCAGATGGGCCTTATTATTGTCATGTAGATCAGTCTTTTGTAATGAGTTGGAAGTTCAGACCGTTTGTCTAGTAAGTGCTGTAATAGTCGGAATCTGCGTGCAGTTTCCTGTCTTTTCAGTCTTGTGTGAGGATTCCAGGTTAGTCGTTTGTCAAGGTGTAGTCCAAGATAACGGATCTGTTCTACAGGGGTAAGAACGACATTATTAAAATATACTGTAGGGCAGTCGGCAGAATTGCATAATTAAACTATTTTTTTAAAAAATTAGTTTTAAGTAAGTAAATTAAAAATCCGTGTAAGTAACTTTCACTTTCTGGCCTTACTTTTAATTTGAAAATTCATCTCACTAGTTTCATAACTGAAAATATTTAATATATAAATAGAAAAGTATAGAATTTTACCAAAAATTACAATTTCATCTTAACCATTCATTCAATACTTAAGAATGATAAAAATGATTTGATGGTTATAATAGAAATTTAAAGTTATTTATTTGATGCCTATGGTGACATGGAAACGTTATCAGCCTCTCAAAAACGAAAAACACCTGTTAAAACAGACTTTTTATTTATGAATTTCTTGTCATTATCCATAAAATTATATAACTTTCATTGTTAAATATTATTTTTTCTGAAATCTATGACTTTCCATCTATGTCCTGATTTAATATATATCGATATCCTTCAACCTGAACTAAAGCAGTTTTCCTCTTATTTCCTTTAGTTCATTACCAAATCATTTCATAGTTTATGTGTATCCATTTTATTGACAATTAAGAATGCGAGGTGTGTAACTTTTTTAAATAATCAAATTTAAAGGATATTTTTTTTAAAATTTGCATTTAAGCCTTGTAAAACTATTTCAATGAAGATAAAACCTACCTAATATTAAAGAACACATAATATTTCATTAATAAAGCGAGTTTAATCAAAATAATTTGAGCCGTTTCGGAGAAATCGATTCTGAAAGTGGAACTTCTGGTGTGTCGATTTTAACGTAATAATTGCTTACACGCCCCAGACCATGTCATCATCATCTGTGGCGCTACAACTCTTGTAGAGTCAAGGCCTCCCGCAACTTTGTTCGCCAGTCCTCTCTACTGGTTGCCGCAGCTGTCCAATATCCTAAGATATACCTTTCATCAGCTGCCACTACATGCGATCCATCCAAGTCGGGGTCTTCCTACTCTCCTTATACCATATATCCTTTCGTCCAGGATCATCCTAGGAATCTGATCCTGGGTCATTCTTAATATTTGGTCTGCCCACCGAAGCCGTTCCACTTTGATCACTCTTACAATATTCGGGTTCCTGTATAGGCCTGCCAGTTCAGCATTTGTCCTCATCCTCCAGATCCCATCAGCACAAACCAAGCCTTAGATTTTCCTCCATATTCTCCCCTCGAACCTCGGGAAAAAGGCTTCCTCTGACCTGGGCAGTGTCCAGCATTCGGAGGCATGAGTGAGAACTGGTCTCAGGAGGGTCTTATACAGTTGCATCTTGGTGTTTTGGAAGATAGCCTCGCTCCTGAAATACTTCAGTAACCCGAAATAGCATTTATTCGCGGACATAATTCTGCTATGTATTTCTGCGCGTTTACTTGCGATCCAAAATAGCTGAACTCCTTCACCCTTTCCAATTATGAAATGTGATGATTCGTTCACACCTAGCTGTGGGCCTGCGTGCATGTATTTAGTTTTTGAACCTCTAAACCGACTCTAACCGCTGGTATTTGGAGACTGATAAAAGCGTTATTTAAATCTGCAGGGGTTCTTCCAGCAATATCTAAGTCATCGGCTAAAGCCATAATCATAGGTCTGTTGAAGATAGGTCCCCCAATTTGTATTCCATATTTCCGTACAGCACTTTCGAGGGCCAAATTAAAGAGAAGGCATGTGAGGCAATCATCCTGTCTGAGTCCTTTCTAAGTTTCATTGTAGCCCTAATCAGACGTACCAGCTTCTCATTTCTAGAAGTTCCTGGTAAAGGTCGTTTCTTTTTTTGCTATCAGACCATAAGCCCACATTAAATAGGTAATATCAGTTTCGTACGGCTCAGAGCATTTATTGATACTAGGTTGTTTGGACTCAGGAAACCTCAAAACGTGTATTTTCGTGGAAAATCTTTCAGGATCGGAATACTCCCCCTTATGGGAGTATTATTACCTATTTCATACATAGGTAAGTGACAAAATGAAAAGTGTTTCTTAATCATTATGCAATTAAAAAAATCAGTGGTTGGTATTGTTGTATACCTCGTATGTTGTATACAATCGTGGCATGATTTATTATCATGGTGCTAAATTAAAAAAAAGAAAAAACAGCCCAGAGAAGTATTTTCAACAATGGAGTTTTGTAATCACCCTATAAAATAATTTTAACTCACCTTCGTCCCTTCAAAATTTGAGTTTTTGTATTTGAAGATACCTAGAATGTAAACGATTTAATAAACCATTAAATTATCATCCTACAAAGATGATAAAACTTGAGGCATCTTCAAAGATAATATTTGAGATATTGGCTTTAAGTTTGAGAAATACATTGAGTAAATAATACTATAAGGCGAGAATTGACTAGGATTAAATGCAAAACAGTTGAGAAGATTATGAAAGATTAAATATGACAAATTAATCTTGGGTTTAGTCTATGCTAAATCCTAGCCAGCTGTCTGTCACCTGAGTGGGGTCCTGTCCCAGCCAGGCTTACCGATCCAAATATATTCAGTCTCAAACTAAGAGGATTGTAACTATATTGCAATTATTTATCTATTACAAATCTTTTTTTATTATACAATAATAATGATGAAATTAACAAAAAAAAAAAAGACGATAAACCAGAACGTAGACATTATAAACACAACTGCGCACAAGAAGAATCTAAATATTGACTTGAAGCTCTTTATAAAAATGTTGGCACCTGTGACTAAGAAGGAAAAACACATTGAAAAAACATTGCAATATATTCTATATAATGTACAAGGAGAAGATAGTTGGGGGCGCGGTCAGTAAACATCAAAAATAAGTAAAAAGATTTCGGCCAGAATTTCAGACCTTTATCAGAGTTAAGCACAAAAACAAGAACCAACAATAAAGATTAAATGGTATTAAAGACGAACAAGAAACATAAAAAGATTTTTTTAAAAATTTATTTATTGATATTTACAACTGTACAAAAATAAATCAAGTAAATTTGAGGAAATCATAATGGTATGGTACACGCATGTAGAGAAACCACCCAAAGGTAGCACTCTAAAAACATTTTTACAATATGAAAGGAATATGGTCCGGGTGCGGTCAAAAAAACTCAAATAGTAGAAATAAACTATTTTAATGAGCCAACGTTTCGTCCCACGTTGCAGGGCTTCTTCAGGGCTAAAAAAAGATACAAACACATATATTAGTGTTTGTATCTTTAGGGCCCCGTGTGTTTTGTGACATACTGGAAGATTATTGATTGACCGTGTGTAAAGATGAAAGGAATATGGTCCGGGTGCGGTCAAAAAAGAACAAAAAAATAGTAATGGAAGATTATTGATTGACCGTGTGTAAAGATGAAAGGAATATGGTCCGGGTTCGGTCAAAAAAACTCAAATAGTAGAAATAAACTTATTTTAGAGGCGAAACGTTGGCTCATTAAAATAGTTTATTTCTACTATTTGAGTTTTTTTGACCGCACCTGGACCATATTCCTTTCATCTTTACACACGGTCAATCAATAATCTTCCATTTTTACAATATAAGGTCTCGTGGCCATCTTCTTTTCAGACGCCTCGGATATTAGGATATAAGATTGTCCGGAATAAAAGAGGAAGCAAGATTAGAAAATAATGGGTTTGATTGGTTAGGGAGTGTGTAATGGAATGATTGATATCTGGTTCGGGCTAGATCGGTTACAAATTGAATATTAAGGTCTTTGTGGATGATTTTATTTGCTGTAATATGGGATTGAACACTTTTGAATGCAATTAAAGGGTTATTATTAACAGCGAGCACACATGTGTCATCGGCATACGTGGTGAGGATAGTGTTAAGATCGATTGCGATGTCTGCTGTATAGATTGTGTAGAGGATGGGACCGAGGATCATAAAAAATAACAGATAATATACCTCTTTGTTTTAGGAAAGAATTTATTTATTGATAAATATTGCAATCTGTCACAATCATCTGGTCACAATCATGTATAAAACCAGTCCTGGAATATGGCTCCAGTGTTATGGTTACAGCTACCGATTCAGTGCTGAAGGGTCTACTGTGTATCCAGGCATTAGAAATTATTAATATTATAGAGGTCTTGGCCATATGTGTTGTCATACCTGTGCCGGATACGTGACTGTCAACGAAGGGCACTTCACTGGTTAATGCACAGGTGAAAGGGTCCTTCCTGAGCAAATCTATTAAAAGCAGGTATTGCCTGCTGGCTTTGTCGATGGGCAGGACAATTATAAACAGCGCATGCACCAAATACCTTTCTTAGTGTACCACTTCTTGTAACGTATTTTTCTTGGGCGTGGCTGAAGATAGCCAATGAGGAAATAAGGTTTCGGAAAGGTAATGCCTCTACAAAT
The DNA here is from genome assembly GCF_000696795.3 of Halyomorpha halys. Taxonomy (NCBI): domain Eukaryota; kingdom Metazoa; phylum Arthropoda; class Insecta; order Hemiptera; family Pentatomidae; genus Halyomorpha; species Halyomorpha halys. The sequence goes on along the minus strand of NW_027112436.1, from coordinate 446,812 downwards.
GACTGAAGTAAAGGGAACACAGAACATTTAGGTTAATCCGTCGAAGACAGATGCCATTGTCATGTCCTTCCAGAAGGGCAAGAAAAGCAGGCTACCCCAGCAGTTCGTTGTGGATGGTGAGGGTCGGAAACTCTCTAATAGCATCCTCTACCTCGGCATGACTCTTGACAGGCACCTCACCTTCTCTAGTCACATCAGGGAGAGGCTTAAGCTGGCCCGTATAGTCGTATAGACTCTACCACATGCTCACCTCACAGCAGATCTCGCTCCGCCTCAAGCTGAAGATCTACAGGCCATCATTCGTCCGAATCTGCTCCATAGCGCACCAGTCATGCGGCTCCTCTACTGGACCACGTTAACCAAACTGCAGAGCTTCTAGAATTCCCTCCTTCGGCGAATAGTCAGAGGGAACACACTCCAAAGGGCCAGGAATAGTGTTGAGTTCAGAGAGGAGTTCCAACTCCCTTCTGTGCCGGAATTCATAGGCCGTAGGCACATCAAATTCTTTGATGGGCTGAAAACCTGTGCCAATTCCCTATTCCGAGAAATCGCCCCTCCCCCAAGACCTAGGAGGTGGCAAAGCACGGTCCCCTTGGTCGACGTCCTCGCCGAGGGAAGGACTTCTGGCTCTGCAGCCTGAAGTCACCCACACCCCAACAACACCAGCCAGAATGGTCCCTCCCCATTCCTTGTTAGCTCTTAACTATTAAGTCAATTAATGTAAGAACCGCCTACAGCGGACCAAGTAGATTACATCTTATAATGCCGTATGGAAGCAAGAAAAATTGTAAATTGCATTATTTATAGTTTCTTAGATGATAAGTTGTATATATAATTGTAAATGTTTTAATAAATAAATAATGTAGGAGGTAGGAAAAAAAACAACACAGAACACAGGTTGAAGACAAAAGCAGGAAAGGAGCAGAAGAACCAAGAACAAAGAGGGACAAGACGCATTTTTACCAGACGAAGTTCTAAGAATAGTCTATCAGACCTCGAACGCCATCCTTATAACAACACGACACCAATGGCGAAGACGTGACTACATACTCAACACCTACCACCCAAATCAGCAATTATATGTCCATATTAGGTAATAAGTTATGATGTAATTATCATATTTTATGGCAAATTATTTGTCTGAATTATTACAACCATTTTAGTAACATCATATATCATTAAATTGTAAATAAATACTTATTTCCTTGATGTAGTTTATTTACTATTATATTACACAATACCACCCCTTATTATATTATAGTAACTGGTAAACACACAAAAAGCCTCTGGAAAAGAATCGAATTACAATAATAATTTTGCAGGACTCAAAGAAAATTAATTAATTAACTCTTTTTGGATAATTGCCTTCAACGATTATCCTGGCATCCCGAATACATCTCGAGACAGTACATAGCACGTCTTGATCTAGTTCAGGACGTTCTGAACGTGAAATAACCCTTAATTCTAGCCATGCAACTGCAAGTAGAGATAGAGGCCCTAAAAGACTGGCAAAAAAAATGCCGCTATCCTTTACGAGCGCGCGCTTAGGAATCACACTGATTACTGGGCCAACTCTGGTGGCATTACCTCTGCATTACTTAACTAATCAAAGCATTTGCTATAGCGCTAGATATAGTAATGAACATGTACAAATCCATGACCCCAGCGGAAGAACTAAGGACTGTGGCATTGGCCACTATAGCTGAGCGCTACCCTGAGCCAGAATGGATCCATATATACACCGACGGGTCAGCTACTGAGGCAAATAAAAATTCGGGTGTAGGTGTCTATAGTAGCCTGTTCCAACTGTCAGCACCTGCTGGAGCAAATGCTACCAATTGTGATGGAGAGGTAGCTGCTATTACTTTAGCTTTAGAAAATCTTAATCGCGCCTGCGCAAAGACGATAGTTCTGCTGTCGGATTCTAAGGCAGCACTGCTGGCAATAGCGTCTCGACATCCCTCAACTAACGCTAGAATTCACGCATGCTGGAAATCCATAGAATGTAAATGAGAAATACTCAAAGTATTGGTAATGCAGTGGATTCCAGCCCAGGAATGAGGAGGCGGATCGACTTGCACGGTTAGGGGCTAGCCAACCACAGCCGCTTCTTCCTATCACCATGGACATGGCGAAAGAAATTGTCCGAAGCGCTACCCCTGAAAGAGCAGAAGAAAGGAGTAGAGAAGAATGTGGGGGTACGACCTGGGCGGCATTGCTAGATCCTAAGAGCCGCCCTCCATTGACTTTACCAAGGGCGGTGTCAGTGGCATGCTTCAGGTTGGCTACTTGACATGACTATTTGCGGCACCACCTGAAGAGAATAGGAGTGACTGAGTCTTCAGACTGTGTCCTGTGTGGAGTTGGTGAGATGACTGGCGATCACATATTCATATGTCCGCAACGGTGGACTTAATTTTAGACAAGAGTGAAGTGAATAAAGCTGAAGTATACTGGGCTGAACGAATTAAAATGGTAGAAGCACCTCCTTCGGCGTAGGGAAAAATTAGTAATTTGTGATAACTGATCACATACATACTAAAATTAAATAAATAAATGAAAAAAAAACAAAAATGAATTTACATAAAAATAAATAAAATCTCTCCCAGAATATATATAAGCAGAAGTATAAATATAATGAACACAATCAAAATATTTAGATGAAGAAAAAAAATAGTTACTAGTCCCATTCACATTGTTATATACAATATTTACACTATCGACCTGAGGAGTCCTGGGCATCCCTCTCACTGCGTCACAGCTATTGAGCCATTGGAGGCTGAGTAAGTGTGCTAAAGCTCAAGAACTCAACATGTTTGGATGATTGGAAAGATTTATATGCAATTTTAAGAATTTTGTTGGTACGAGGTCGATGACAATAGGGATATAAAGGGCATGGTGTAGTGTATGTTAAAATACCAATAAAAACTTCTTTGATTTTGTTATTTTACTAGCATATTAAATTAATCTCATATACGTGTTTTTAAAAATATATTTAATGTAAAAGGCAAAGATTTTAGAAATAAAAATATTCAACATACAAAGTAATATAGAATGATATACAACGCCGAAATAAAAAATATGTTGTAACATGAGTTAGACTTGGCGGACGGCCACTTGATATCTTTTGCTCGTCACCATAGTTATTTAATGACTTTTTAATTTTCACTTAACCAATATACGAGCCTTTTTTTTACAGGATTACTAAACTCCATAAAATCATTCTTAGTATTTTTATTATTGATTCTTCAACAATTTATTATTAAGTAAATGATTAAGGCCCGATTACGTAAATTTTAGTTAACTTTTTTTTTCATTTCATTTCTGCCGTACTTTTGCAACCAGAAATATTATAAGATGTACTGTATATTATTAGATGTACTTTTCTGGAAAGAGCTGAAGTTGGAGTTGGTTAATTTAATTGATTATGGAGTGATTAATTTAAACTTAAAGTAGGGAGGTGGAGGGGAGAGGTGAAAAGTGAAAGTTATCCGATTGCCCCACCGCACCAGATCGTTAAATTTAGGGAGACTATCCGAAACATTGATGCTATTAATTCTAAAATGACTACTCTTTCTGAATTTTCAAGTTCTTTGACAAATTTAGTATTTATAAAATTTTCTCTTTCATTAAATTGATTGAATTGAATAATGTTAATTACTGAGGTGGGATGTCGATGTGGGTTTTCCTACTCTTTTGATTTATTTTAATTTAGCCGTTGAGCTTTTATCGTACATGGCCAGTTATTTTTCTGATATTTATATTTTAAGTGGACAACTGAGCTCTGATGGCATCTCGGCCAGGGACCCAAAGAAGCACCAAAGTAAAAAACTTTTGATTAAACGGCACTGGGGGAACTTCATCATTTTTTATCATGCTTTCCCACTATATACATACACATAAATATTATATACAAGGTAAAACTGAACAATATTAGCCCAAATTATATGAATGAAATTCTTGCAGTAACCTCAGAATTGAATCTTTTTTTTTTTTTATTTATTTATTGATATTTACAACTGTATAAAAAATACAAGTAAATTTGATCATAATGACATAATGATATGATACAGGATATAGAGAAACTACTCAGTAGTAGAACTCAAAAAACAGTTTACAATATAAGCTCACGAGGCTATCCTCTTTTCAGGCGCCTCAGAGGATTGCCAGGAATGGAAGAGGAAGCAAGGTTAGAAACTAGTGGGTTTGGGTGGTTAGGGAGTTTATTATGGAAGGTAGAATTGAATCTTAAAT
>NW_027112436.1:437002-442478 GCF_000696795.3 Halyomorpha halys | reverse complement strand
CAAAAGTAAAGGGCGGATGCTATGGCACTTAGTTCTGCGGTATATATATTAGAGAGATAATGCAGTTTTCTCTTATGGGTTCTGTTTTGTGTCACCAATCCTGTAGTGTAGATCCTGTTGCGTTATCTGACTTCGAGCCATCTGTATATATTACGGGATGTTCTGGTAGAGTTTGTAGCAGTTCTCGGAACTTTTCTTAATATTTTGACATTGTTGAATTTTGTTTGTATGTTGATGGCTGTAATAGGCCTTACCAAAACCAAAACAACCAACGGGCGCTGATAACCAGGCTGTTAAACGCCCTTTAAAAACTAACAAACAAAATTTAAAACTTAGATCTTAGATACCTATCGTCTCAATAGATTGTATAGTTTTTGTCTATTTTCTATTTTCTATTATTATATTTTATGACTATTTCGTCAATTCATTCCCGCTAAATATTTCCTCTTCATTGTTAGTCCGTTCCGACCTCTTTGATAGAACATTTACAGATCGAGTTGAGGATTTGACAGTCTGCGAAGACTTAATTAAATTACTTTAATTAGTACAAAAATTAGTTTCTAAAGAGAAGGGAGAAAAACTTATTTTAAAAACAACAAAGTTGCGCTGACTAACTTCATTGGTTACCTACACAGCAAACCTATTCAAATCGAATCAGATTTTTTTTTTAAACCTTACAATATATAGGCATAACGAGTAAATAACATAATAATAATAGTATATGATTTTTTTTTTATCACTTTGGTTCTTTTATCTATTTATTCCTTTTTGGTATTTTTTCTTTCTTTCTATACCTTATTAATTTTTTTGTTCATTTCTTTTTTATTTTTTTTCCTTTCTATCTTTTTTTTTATATATCTTCATTCGACCCAAAGTAACTCTTTTTTAAACTTATTTTCACCCTATTTAACATAAATAAAACGCAACTAAAATACAAAATACAACTAATATTCATTTTAAATAAATAAGAATATAAACACGTAATATATATGTTATATAATTTATAAAAATTATTGATAAAAGTAGTGATTTTTACAATTAATAACACATACAAAAATAACAAAGCGGTAAAACAAGTAACAAATATAAGTAAAAGGAAAAAATATATACAAAAATAATTTAAAAAAATATTCTTTCCTCCATCAAATCAGTTTTTACAGTGGTCGAATAAAGAATTTTGAAAGGTGCTTTTCTCTCTAGCTGCTTTATCAGAAAGCTCGTTGCCAGCTATGCCAATATGGCTCGGGGTCCTATGAAACTTAAGGACTTACCCAATCTGACATTACTAAGAGGATAGATAGGATTCCTATAATGAGTGGATGTTCCAAGTTCAAGTTCTTCAAAAGTTTTAGTGAGCTTAATGAATCTGAAAATATTAAAATTGTCTTTTGAGTTATTGGAATGTATGATGCTATAGAGTTTGGCAGGGTATATATTGAACATAAATTATAAGCTTTCGATTTTGGAACCATTAGTGTGTATTGAAAAATGTTCTGGAATATTTTCAAGAAGACGCGGCATTAAAAACAAAAATTTTCTTACCCAAATTAATACATCTTTCAGTAAAACAACATCATCCAAAAATAAATTGACATCCACAAATAATCGGGTCTTAAACGCTACTTTCATAAACGAGTAAAACATGTTTTCCTAGGCTAATATTGTTGGGGAATTTTGAATTTCTTTCCTTTGGATTCTGTGAAAGTTGGCTGTTTCGCACAAACCAGGGTGAGTCCACAGTGATTTCCAGAATCTTGTTTTTGAAATAATAGTGTGAAAGGAAGAAGAGTGAAAGTGACAAAACTATTTATCTTATTTTGTAGATATTTTAATATTTAATCTCTATGCCAATGTAATATAACAATAATAAGCAATTGTCCAACTAGACTTCGTATGCTGTGTGTAGCAACCATATGGGCACCACTGCTTTTTTGAATAAACTGTTTCTCTCTGCTGTATAAAAATGGACTATATGGCTGTTACTGCTTAAGAAATGAATTATATGGTTGTTACTGAATAAAAATGGATTAAGAGGAGAAGATGGGAAGGGGGAAAGGAAGGAGTGCGGTCAGCAGAAGCACACAAATAAACAAAAGAATTATTTATTTATAAATAAATAATCTATATATAAATAAATATTTATAAACAATTCTTTTGTTTATTTGTATTTTTCTACCCCCAACCATCTTCCCCTCTTATATATCTACGGTCAACTATCTTCATATCATTAAGAATGAATTATATAGTTATTGCTCTACAAAATGGGTTGTTAAGGCATAAAAATGGATTATAAGGTTGTTACTGCATAAAAATTGATTAAATAGTTGTTACTATATACAAATTAATTTTTTTTTCGGCCAAGACTCCCATTGGAGTCCTATACTGCCTAGTCATGGTTGGGGGTCAAAGTTCTTCATTTTGTGGGACCGCTACTCAATGAAAAAAGTCAACGTCCCAGGCTGGACACAAATTAATTATGTGGCTATTACAGAATAGAAATTTATTATATTGTTTTTACTGCATAAAAATGGATTACATTGTTGTTACGACATAAAAATGATTTATATGGTTGTTCCTGCATAGAAATTGATTATATCGTTGTTAATGTTTAAAAATTAATATTCTAATTTAAATTCTAAATTAATATTAATTAATATTCTTATCACTATATGAAATTGATTATATTGTCGTTACTGCTTAGAAATGAAGTATATTGCTGTTACTGCCTAATAAAATCCCGGTGATTATTAATCACCTTAGGAGTGCCAGGCGCTATTGGATACAGTACCCGCACAACAGTTCAACATTGAAGGCATGCATCAGCTCCTTCACAACTGCCAAGACCAACAGATCTTTTGCCTGGGAGCATTATATCACGAATTATAAAATTAACTATAATTTTAAACTTATCTTTTCAGGCAAAATATTATTTGAAATCACACACATTTCAATCACTTTGATTAAAATGGTAATAAGAATTGAAGAATCAAAATTGGCGTTTGTCATTTTGCCATGAAGGTTCTAGATGTTCATTTGAGCCCCGAGAGTTCCTAATCGTTTCAAATAATTTTTATATTGAAACTAAACCAAGGTGTTGAGAAGAGCAGAATTATTTTATTTATTTATTGCTATTATACAATAATAAATATAATATAATACTATACAATTGTACATTTTAATACATTTAGTAAATTTGATCTCCGTTAAAATGGAGTTATACAGGACTGTAGGTAAACTACTCAATGTTAGCACGCTAATGACGTTTCTTATTAGCAGGTCTCATGGCCATTTTCTTTTCAGGCACCTCAGAGCATTTTCACGAATGGAAGAGGAAGCAAGATTAGAAACTAGTGGGTTTGGGTGGTTAGGGAGTTTATAATGGAAGAAATAATATCTGGTTCGGGCAAGATTGGTTCCATTTGGAACATTTAAGTCTTTATGTATGATTTTATTTGTGACAAAATAAGGACCATTGAGGATTTTACGAAGGATTTTGGATTGTAACGATTGGATACGAGAGGAATTTGAAGGTTTAGTGGAGCCCCAAAGCTCAACTCCATATGTCCAGATTGGCCTTATTACAGTAATGTATATCAGTCTTTTTTAATGTATTGGAAGTTTAGACCGTTTGTCCAGTAATTGCTGTAATAGTCGAAATCGACGTGCATTTTCCTGTCTTGTGTGAGGATTCCAGGTCAGTCGTTTGTCCAGATGTAGTCTAAGGTAGCGGATCTCTTCTACAGGGGTAAGACTAACATTATTACATGATACGGTAGGTGATTTTTTGGGATTTATTTTAATCCTCCAATTATGACACCATTCTTCGAAGGTTGTGCTATGGAGAGCAGTAAATATAGCAACTAACGAACAAATAAACAAACATATAATTGATTTTTTAATAGAAATTTGCATCAAGCATATTGAAATATTGGAGAAATGGATTTAAGTAGAAATAAAAATACATGAAATGTTTTGAACTGTTATGAGAAAATATCGTTGAATTTTGTTCCATGAATTTCCTTCCTTAAATACTAAAACTGTTTCTATTAAGGAAATTTTTTGTTTATGTTAGATTAATAAGTTAACTATTTCTAATTTCTATATTATAACTCAATAAAAATAAATATATTATTAATACTGTATCAACTAAGTTTCGCATATTGGACTAATTCATATATTAATCACATAATAATTTCCCCTATAACATTATATCTAATTAATAATTATATGTTCAAATTAACAAATAAATGAGAGCCCACACGTCAAGAGAAAACGTAAAACGCTAAATTTCCGACCGAGACAATTATATACCATACTACACAAACGTTCAAAATTATCCCTCAGGCAGAAACTTGACGTATACAATTAGTTACGAAAACCTAAATGGCTACATTTATTAAACAGTAATAAAAAATATTTTTCTTTTTTTCAGTAATATTGTTCGGGTATTTTTCGCAACTCCTTTTCTTCGGCTTCTGTGAAAGAAAAAGAGTGAAAAGCTGCTGAAAGCGAGTAAGGAGTGAAAGCGGAAAAGAGAAAAAATGAAGGGAATGGAGAGGGCGACTAAAACCGTCCTTAGAAACGCAATATTAACAAACTAAAAGTCAGAAAAATTGAAAAAAAATTTTTATCTTATTTATAATTTCCAAATCGTTATTATTTTAAGTTTCAAGTTTCGGGTCTGATTTAGATAGAATTCAGGTATTTCATTCACTGAAATAAATACTATAATTTTAATTGTCTTATAATAAATCAATATCAATTAACCTTTATTAATTATTCCTTTATTTTATTTATTCGTTCCTCCCACGAAGGAACAAATGTTCCTGTAGGCGATTAAGCGTGCGGTCCGTTCCCCTGGGATGGAACCCGTGCCATGGAATAATCTCCTCCTAGACACTGCTGAATATATTGCCTTGCTGCCCGAGGAGACCTACTTGGCCTCTCTGCCAAATATCTAATCTTCAACATGCAGGAACTGTTTACTAATATAAATTACATTAGGAATTATTATAAACCAGAGAACCTTCTTATTAGATATGTTTCCATATCTATAATTAATTTGAAATATAAGCTATATCATGCTTGTTCAACTAGAAGACTAGTTCACTTATTGCCATTTGGAGTTCAACATGTTAGTCTAATTTTAGAAAAGTAGAACGAATTCAAAATTTATCTTTGAGCATTATCAACAATTATCACTAAGCTCAAAAACTTGAGACTCTTCCCAATATAACAACCATCCCTAACTCAAACTCAGTAAAACTATATCTCTCAGAAATAAAATTGGTTGGCCTTGTAACAGTTTGTTTTTAACCATGGTGGGATGGTATATTCTCGTACCAGAGGCACTCTTAACCATTTTCAATGCTTTAACCATGAACTATTATAAATAAAAATAGTAAATATCGATAAAAAAATAATAATAATAATAATCCAGAGAAAAATAATAAACAACCACAATTGATTTTATATA
>NW_027112436.1:436438-436937 GCF_000696795.3 Halyomorpha halys | reverse complement strand
ACTCAGCTCACAGAGAAACCAAAAAATACACTACACTTCACATCAATGTCCATTCATTATAAAACAACCAACAACAGAACATATGATTTTTCTCTTATATAAAAACTGACATGCTAAAAAAAATTAAGAGAAAAAAATAAAATAATGATAATAAAATAAATCCAAAAATTGTTTATAACAGACTGTATTGGATCAGCCTGGTATTCAATCTTCTCAATGTAGCTGAAGTAAAAGAGCTGGCGAAAATAAAAGGAAGATATTTCTCCCCAATTTTTTATTACTTTAATGAAAACTATGTATAATTACGAGTCATAAATTGATGAGTTTGCGAAGTTTAGGTAGGGTAAATAAAAAATTTAAATTTTTTTTTATTTTATTTATTTGTTGATATTTACAACTATATAAAAAAAACACAACCAGTAAATTTGATCATAATGACATAATGATATGATACAGGATGTAGAGAAACTACCCAGTAGTAGAACTCTAAAAACAGTTT
>NW_027112436.1:433648-435608 GCF_000696795.3 Halyomorpha halys | reverse complement strand
GTCTTTATGGATGGTTTCATTAGTAACAAAATAAGAAGCATTGAGGATTTTACGAAGGATTTTGGATTGTAAAGATTGAATACGAGAGGAATTCGAAGGTTTAGTGGAGCCCCAAAGCTCAACTCCGTATGTCCAGATGGGCCTTATTATTGTCATGTAGATCAGTCTTTTGTAATGAGTTGGAAGTTTAGACATTTAAAAAATAAGGCGGCTTTTTATCTTTAAAACTAACAAAAAAAAAAATAGAAAACCTAAGAGAATATCATTTATAGTAGAGTAAATTTACTAAAATATGAACCCTCATAGTGATATTTAAATTCAATTGTTCTCGAAATATAGCTTTTTAAAAAGCAATATATCATAAAAAATGCACTGAAAAATCAGTAGTTGTGAATTTATTTTGAGACTTCTATATCACGAAAACCATTCGACGCAGAGATGTCTATTAGCACTCGTTTATCTTCTTAGGAGAAGTGGTTTTCATTGTATCCAACAAAATAAATTTTTAAAATGTTGATTTCTAATTGTTCGGTCAAAAATACTATTTATGAAACAACCATGGAACCATTCGACATACAGATGTCTGTCAGCACTCAAATTAAAGCTTGTTAAAACTAATATAAAGTAGTTATTTAACATTTTTTTCGTAGGAGTAGTGGTTTTTCGTATATTTGACAAAATATTAATATTTAGATGTTCGGATAAAATTTTTGATTTTGCAAAAATTTATCTATTAAATCATAAGACTACAAGTCTTCCAGCACTCAAAAACCACATAACCTTACTATAAAGTATTTTATTACATGTATCTTCGTAGGGATAGTAGTTTTTATGATATTCGCATATGAATATAAATTTTGTCCGAACAACTATAAATCAATTTATTTTAGCAAATTTCATGACAACTACTACTGTTAGGAATATTGTATTAATTTACTTCATAGCACATTAAACTAGCTTTAATTTGAGTGTTAATAGATGTCTGTGCGTCGAATGACTTTCGTGATATAGATTTCTTTATAATAAACTCCTGATTTTTCTTTGAATCTGTTGTGAAATGTTGCTGTTTAAAAAGCTATATCTCGGAACTATTGAACGTAAATTGCTCAACTAAAGCTCATATTTTAGCAAATTTACTCTTCTTTAAATGACGTTCTATTAGTTTTTATATTGTTTTAGGTAGTTTCAATTGAAAAAGAGCTTCAAATGAAAAATTAATGTCTTTAATATTTTTAAACAGCCACCATTTTATATTCCCCGTTACTAAACTGGGCAGACTCATCAATTTAGACTAGTAATTATACCTAGTTTGTGTTAAAGTAATAAAAAATTGGGGTAAAATAACTGCCTCTCTTCACTCCTTTCCTGAGCTCTTGTACTATTAAGTACCATACCACTGCTCCTTTAACAATTGGTAGATTAGAGTGGAATTTCGTGAATGTTTTTTTTTTGTTTTCTTTTTTTATGTAATCATTGTATCGTTTTTTTATGTATCGTTCCACTTACTGTGATTCTCAGAAGCTGGTTTTGGTATGATTTTGTCTTAAACGCCACACTCACAGAAAATCATGTTTTGCTAAGCTAATATTATTCAGGTATTTTTTAAAATTCCATTTCTTCGACTTCTGTGAAAGGAATGAGATTGCAAGTGATGGACAGGAAGTTACGTAAAGACTTCAGCCTACCAAAAACTTATTGATGTTTATAAGAATGGAGAAAATAATAAGTTCGATATATTTTCAATGTAAATCGAGTTTAAGTACAACTTGAAAAGTCTTTAATACTGATCTCTAGGATTTACTGATGGTCTCAGGAGAGCTTTTCTATGCTACAATAAAAAGGAAAATTAAAAAAGCTACAATATATTAATTATTTTTTTATTTTTAAGAATAAACATACCTGAAGCGTAGAGTTATTCAGAAGTCACCTGAAAAAATGAATAATTTCAATTAGCAATACT
>NW_027112436.1:410604-433598 GCF_000696795.3 Halyomorpha halys | reverse complement strand
CTTATTATATTTTATTATTATTAAACATACTTACGATATAAATATATATGTATTTGTTAAAAAGTTGTAATGTATTCAAATTGCAAGGTTAATTAATATTGTTTTGACTCAGATATACACAACAAGAAATGTGTTTTTAATGTTTATTCAAATACAGATTTACTTAAACTAATTGTAAATTAAAAAGAACAATCTTAACTACCAAAGGCCCTATCCTATCTTATTCTAATTATATCTACCCTATCTCTAAATATATATCTATGAACTTATTACTAACTTATAGTCTAACCTACAATTAAAATACATACCATTGTTATCTATGTCCAAAGGTGAACAATAACGCGTGCGTACTTGCACTCAGCTGGTCGTGGCAGAGAGAGAGAAAGATCACTTCTCAATACACAGTTTTTAAACTTAACTCAGCTCACAGAGAAACCAAAAAATACACTACACTTCACATCAATGTCCATTCATTATAAAACAACCAACAACAGAACATATGATTTTTCTCTCCCTCTCTGTCCGATACCTCCCGCGCATGCGCTGCCATCACTAATTCTTCTGTATCGCCTATTACAAAGTGTTAAATGAAATTTCATATTAAATGCTGATATTTTTTGCTATCGAGTTCTTGTGTGAATACCAATTTTTTTTTTTTAGTCTAATGTGGATATTATTGAAGTGTACTGAATAATGAATTTAATCTTGTCTCATTTCTTGATATGTTTAGCTGAGATCATATGATGAAAGATTATAATGGATGAAGATAAATAGAAAATACATCTAAAAATTCATAAGAAATTAATAAAAATTACTCCTGTAAAATCAAATGGCATTTATACAAATGTAGAAGATCTCTTGTTATCCGAAAAGCACCTGACTTGTAGATGATAGTTTGTCAGCGATATCGGCTGTGTTGATAGTGGTTATACCATCGATACTGTTAGTGATGGTTATACAGATATTACATGATAAAGAATATTGAGCGAGAAAAAGTAATTTTAAAGTTAAGAAATATGATTCAACCAAATATAAAATACATATGAAAATTAGTTAAAATTAAAGTTAATTGGTCAGTCAAAAGGGAATAAAAAATAGATAAGAACTTGTTTCAGGTTACCTAGGATAAACGAAAGTTTGAATTGGAGGGGCTGCTATATGTATTACTAGCGCCCCATGTGACCAACATCCAGAACCTACCACCTCTAGTGCTCTCTATGGTGAGAAGAAGTTATCTAAAATGAGAGAGCCATCTTGTTTTCTGCCAGAAGCAGTTCAGCAAAAAATTCTTTTTTGTTCACTCCAGAATAAAATCTACCATGAGTGAGTAGATTTACTGGAGTAGTTCCTAGCAGCAGAGGAGAGAGAGGTATAGGCAGAGAGAAGAAAGGAAGCATGAAGTAAGTCCACCTAGTTCAATATAGTTATCATCCACATCATCATCAACCACCTCACTATATTTACAGTTTTCCATAGCCCAGTTATTCTTAATTAATTAACCCTTTTAACTAGAAATGTTTTATTTCGGCCACCCCCTACACCACTTGTAACTTATATAATAGAATTTTATTTTTCATTTATACAGTCCATTTAAAATCCATCCAGATAATTAAAAGTGAATGTGTACCTGGCATTCAGTTGATGGCATACTTCATACAAACTATTTATTTGAAGACGTATCGTCCCACTGTGAAAAGCTTTATTAGGGCTAAAAACGAAACGAAACATTCATCGGGAAAAAACAAATTCAAAACGAAATTTAAATGAAATGATTACTATAGAAAAATATAAAAAAAGAATCGAACCACTAATAAAAAATCGGATGCACAAAATTTAACTTCATGTAATTCTAACCTAATAAATACATAAAGACACAATTAACAACATTAAATAGAAACAGACAAAATATAATTAACAGTCTGACAACCAGCTGAAAAAAAAATTTACATATAGGGAAACCTAAACAAACCTCACCTTAAGGTTCAGTTCTTGCCTAAACCTGAAGATGGTAGGATCACAATATAGAACACACTGCAATAGAAAATTGTAAGTAATCTTTTTATTAAATAATGTTTTTATTAGTCAGAAATTACACTATGTACTTATTTAAAGAAAGTATTTGTTCTAAAAAATCTTTTTTTCTCATTGTAGGGCATGACTATGCAAACAATAAACTTCAGAAAAATTCATAGTTTTATCATTATCTGATCCTCAAGACCCACCAAAAATATATAAACACTTTTTTTTTTTGTTTCGCAACTTTATTGTTTGCATAGTAAAAAAAATACATATTTTTTTTTTTTTTATATGGGTCTTGAGGATCAGTTAATTCAAAATAATCAACTTTATTTAGACATAATCATGCCGATTGTTTATTATGATGTGTTCTAAAATATTGAGAGACACCTAAAACTTTTTTTTTAAATATTTATTTATTGCTATTTACTACTGTACATTATAATACATTTAGTAAATCTGATCTAAGTTAAATTGAAGTGTTACAGGCATGTAGAGAAACTACCCATTGCTAGCACTCTAATGACATTTTACATTAGCTGGTCTCGTGGCCATCTTCTTTTCAGGCGCCTCGGAGGATTGTCAGGAATGGAAGATGATGCAAGATTAGAATTAGGGGGTTTGAGAGTTTATAATGGAAGGAGTGATATCTGGTTCGGGCTAGATCGGTTACATAGGGAACATTAAAGTCTTTATGTATGATTTTATTTGTGATAAAGTAAGGAGCATTGAGGATTTAATGCGAGAGGAATTCGAAGGTTTTGTGGACCCCCAAAGCTCAACTCCATATGTCCAGATTGGCCTCATTACAGTCATGTAGATCAGTCTTTTGTAATGTGTGGAAGTTTAGACCGTTTGTCTGTGCTGTAAAAGTCGAAATCGACGTGCAGTTTCCTGTCTTTTCAGTCTGGTGTGAGGATTCCTGGTTAATCGCTTGTCCAAATGTAGTCCAAGGTAGCGGATTTGTTCGACAGGGGTACATCATTAAATGAAACTGTAGGACAGTCAGTAGGTTTACCACCTAAATCTGAAAATCTTCACTGTAAATTATTTCGTATTCAGAAAAACATATTCAGAAAATGCGTATTGAGCTCGTTCTGATTTCTCAAAAACTATGCCCTTATTTTCTGCTTCTTGAAAAACTACAAACTGTTAAGTAAACCTCACACCATGGCGATCTCTAAACGCCAGCTCAGACAAATCAGACAATTATAAAGTGAGAGA
Source organism: Halyomorpha halys (assembly GCF_000696795.3). Lineage (NCBI taxonomy): Eukaryota > Metazoa > Arthropoda > Insecta > Hemiptera > Pentatomidae > Halyomorpha > Halyomorpha halys. The sequence continues at coordinate 430,358 of NW_027112436.1, read as the reverse complement.
AACATTCCAGAGTAAATTAATCGGACTCCGCCTTAATTCCAATTGGCCTTAAGTACAGTAACTCAGGGAAGGCGGCACGCAAAGATCTCATTAAGAAAGCTGAGAAGAAAAAAAATTCTAATTAGCAAAAAAGATTGTCCCCTCCCTGCCTTTAGGGACTTAGTGTCATCCATGGGGCCGTTTCAACTTCATTTTTTAAACCTGTTAGCTAATTAAAGTATTCCCTCCTTTGGGGTCCCAGGGGATATCTGTATTTTTGCTCTCTCTCTTTAAAGTTTCCCAAAGCGTTTAAAGGTAAGGTATTTAGGCGTTTATTTATTATTATTTTTTTTTAGGTGGGTGTAACAAGCTTTATATATATGTATATTTAGTTGACCGTAAAGATTTAAATATAAGAAGATGGTCAGTGTTGGGGTCAAAAAAAGAACAAATAGTTTATAACTATTTTAATGTCCGACGTTTCGCCCCACTTTGCAGGGCTTCATCAGGGCTAAAAAGATACAAAAAAAAAGAAAGCAGAGAATATTACAACAATAAGGTAATTTAAGATAGTATAAATATAATGTAAAAATAAAGTGATAAGAAATTACATATAAATTAAAGGAAGGGAGATTTTATTTTTTCTTATCACTTTATTTTTACTTTATATTTATCCTAGCTTAAATTATCTTATTGTTGTAATATTCTCAGTTTTCTTTTTTTTGTATCTTTTTAGCCCTGATGAAGCCCTGCAAAGTGGGTCGAAACGTCGGACATTAAAATAGTTTTAAACTATTTGTTTGTTTTTTTACCGCAACCCTGACCATCTTCTTATATTTATATATATATATTTTATATAACATATAAAAATATATATGTTTATAAATAAAAAGCCTATTTAATTGTATTTTAATAAGTACAGATGAGCGATGGTGCGCAGTGAATAGACTGTGCAATTAACCTCAGTTTGAATCCGGCTATAGAAAATAATTATTTATTCTGCTATTTTAGTCCTGTGCCATCCCTGTGGGCTCAAGCACATTATAAATCACCTTGTCGGATTTACATATCCAATTTTTCCGTAGTTTTTGTTTTGTATAAAGTCGGGGACGGGGATCCCTCTAGGAGAATATTCTGGCAAACCACGAAGATGCCGCATATCGCCACCACGACAGATTCGGTGACTTGCCAGCCAGCTTCCATAGAAGATACACCAGAGGAAAGAGTAAGATGCCTTATCGTGGAATTTTACTGTCTTTACTATCGCTTCGCATAAGAGCATGAGACTGAGCGAGAAGGTAAATGGATGCCATCCCGACAGCTGAATATTTTTTTATATCTGAATATTTTCTTATATTATATTATTAATCGTTATTGATTTACTATCACACACTAACCTAGCTGCTTCTTCAGGAATCGAGACATATATATTATTATTTTAGCCCGTAGGGTCAATGACTCTTAATTCAGCCAGTTTTTTTAGCTTACAATAAAGAACTACCGGAGTGAAACACGTGCTTCTAAAACCCACCTCCTTGTACAACCGTTGTTAAAGAAGCAGGAATTCACAACTGGACCTCTGTCGTGGGTTCTTGTAGGACAATTTTTTTTTCTATAAATTAAAAAAGTCAGAATTAAAACCTTTTTTTTTTTTATGGAAGACTAGCCCATGTATTTAATCTTCATATATACAGATTTACTTTATCAGAAATAGCAACATGAGGAAATATCATAGCATTTTTAACATTAATAGGTCTATATGAAGTACAGTGACTGGGGAAACGAAGCTTATGAAGCATTAAAAATTAAAAAAATATCTTTTTTCTACTTCTTCAATTTAAAGATATCCAATTTAATTAATGTCGAAAAATAATTAAAATAAAATTTCGATTAGTTATAAAATGTAGATTAAAACTATAAAAAATAAAATATATGTTTTTCGCATTTTTTAATGATATTTGACATCTCTAGGACTAGAACTTCTGAGAGCAATTGCGGGGGAGAAGTGTGGTTTTCCGGGATGAGTAGTCACCAATCCATGAACTGACCACGCTTAACTAATAACTTCGATTACTGATTGGAGAAGTCTAAATTCATTCAACAGTGGACATATTGTAAGTCATTCTATTTTATTAATTTTAGATAAAATTTATTTTCATTAATATTAATTAATAAAAACGTTCAACGGTTTTAGTAAAACACCATCGTCAAGAATAAAACTTTTATTATATTTGTACATGTAGTACAAAAGGTTTATCAGGATGAATGTAGCTGATTTTCCTCAGCCCTATTAATATAAATCCTGTTCCTATTATTATGTCATGCCAATATTATTTATCGATTATAGTTTTATATCGTAGAATTTAATATTTTGAGTTTAAATTATTCAGATAATTAATTTAACAATTAGTCCTAATCTATAATTTTAGTATGTCAATAACATTTTCATAATGTAAATTCATATCATTCAAGTCATCAGTTTGTAAATTACAAGTATTATTTAAGTTTTTTGTAATATAAATTTTTTCTGATATTTTACGTTTTTAATTGGTCTACTGTTTTTAGTATTTAGGTCAAAATCATACTTGGGCCGATACATAAGCTAAAACCTAAAATAGAAGAATCAATTTAATAAATACATGTTATTTATAAACTGATATCAATACAATGTACATTATAGAAATAATATTGACAAACTAAAATTCTAGAGTTAGAATAATTAAAATTTTAATAGAAATAATTGAAATTCGTCATAATAAATTCAATAATAAAATTATAATCAATAAATAATATTGGCAGGACAGGATATTGAGCAGGGATTTGGATTTAAACGGCCTTGGGATAACAGCCACAGCTATCTTAATAAAGCTTTAATAAACTCCTCTACCTTGGAAGTATGAGTCCGTGAGTTGTGCTATGTGTAATCAAACGTTTTGCTCCTGAAGATGGACACCCGAAAACCGGAAAAAAGAAATGTTAGATATTTTTATTTATTACTTAAAATAATAAAAACAATAGATAATAATTAAAAAACGTGAAATAATTTAATCAATTTATATATACAAAATTTAAACAATACATGTATTTTACAAACTTATATGAATGTAGATTATGCAAATATTAGTGAATAATAAAAAATCTATAATAATATTAATTAAATTTTTATCCTAAAATTTTTAAACTATACATAATAAATCCAACAATAATATTATAACCAATAAATAACATTGCCAGGACAGAATATTAGGAATATAGAATATATATTGTGATTTAGAGGGCCGTGGGATAACAACCTCAGTTTTCTGGATAAAACTTTCAAAACCTCATCTATCTTGAAAGTCTGAGTTTGTGAGTTATACTATAATGTGTAATTAAAATTTTTGGTTCTAAAGCTGGATACCGCGTTTAACATTTTTATTAAATATAATTGAATTACTAAAATTCTTTTATAACCTTAATTAAAATTTAAACATAAATAAGAAGAAATCGACATAATAAATTCAATAGTAAAATTATAATCAATGAATAATATTGGCATGAAATAATGTTAGGTAAAAGATTTTGATTAGGGCCGTGGGGTAAAAGCCACAGCTATATTAAAACTTTTATAACCTCATCTACCTTGGAAATTTGATTCCCTGAGTTGTACTATAATGTGTAATTAATTATTTTTTCTTAAAGATGGACAACCGAAAAAAAAGTTAAACATTATTATAATTACATAAAATTAGAAAAACAATTGATAATAATTACAAACGCAAAAAAATATAATCAATTTATATTACAAAAATTCTCCATTATATCAGAAACAAATATGTATTTGTATCTAACTTAACATATTCATGTTTTTCTTAAAAGGAAGTAAATTTTTACAAACCATTGGCCAAGTAAGATAAAATTTATATTAGCTCCTTCCTTTTTAATATTTTGGGGTCCTTAATTGAAATTGAAAGGAACTAATAGAACCAGCAAAAGAAACTGGAATTTCTCGATAGTAGCTTAATGAATTTTTTATTGTAGATATACCAAATGACGGGAAATATTATCTACAACAATTTGTACTCTCTTCACATTTACGATAAAATAAACAGTTTTACAGATAAATACATTAATGTACGAAATCCCTATTAAATTCAACGTAAAGTTGTCTTCAATAGACGTGGCCTAGCCCCAACCCAATAGCGTCATTTTTGCTTAGAAGGAGAGTAGGGCTATGACATCCTCCCCCCCCCTCGAACATTTGAGTTCGTAAGTTTATGTGTAATTATAATTATGATATTTTTTATTTATTGCATTTTGTCATATTTGTAGACAATATTAATATGGATCGTAGAGCTCATTCACACAATATCTACAAATATATAAATTTAAAACAAAGAAAGAAAAAAAATAATAATAAATAAATAAATAAAAATTAAAATCAAAGTAAAATAATGTCTTGAACATTGTTTAAGTAAGGTGCCCCCTCACTTCTGAACTGAAATTCATTATGCCATCTAGTGGCAAAGATAAGTGGTAGGAGACCTGGGCAGCCATCTTGATCCCCAATAAAATAGGGGTAAGAACCAATTGAGTAGCCATCTTGACCTGGGAAGGAGAAGAAAAGGACAGAACTCTTCAAGAAGGTCTCTTCTTATAAGTCATGAGGGAGTAAAACCTTACACTCAGGCGAGAGAGGCGGCGGCGGCAGGAGGATGAGAAGAAGGAACCAAGAGGGAACCCTTATTTTTATCTTCATATTCACACCAGAACCAACCTTCAAGCCTCAAGAATATCAAACAAGTAAAATGTAATATTCAAATTAATTAATGTAATGAAACCAAAACTATCACTAACAAACTAACCATATTGTAACCATTTTGTTCAAACCATACAGTGAATTGTTTCAGAATACTTATAAAGAGAGAATAGAGGTATTTCATTTTAAAGCATATGATATCAATTTATTATAAATACAGTGCACTCTATCATTACCAGCACATAATAAGTAATTCTTTATTTAAATTAATTAATAATTAATTTGGGTAATATCTCCCTACTTTTACTCCGGGTAATATCTAAATTAAACAAACATAATCATTACTATTTGTGTTTCTGATGATGACGGTTTAGCCCAAACGTTGAACATTTTTACTAATTATTGTTGTTGAAATATTTTTGTCCTTAGATTTATTAAATTAATTTTTTCTTAAATTAATTTTATATATCACTTAATATTACTTTTACTATATTACTGAATCGGAAGAGACGATTAAGGGGTGATTATTAAAACTCAGATTTCCTCTTAATGAGAATTGGAATAGCTTTAAGATCAAAATGACTTTTATACAATAGGTTGTAGCAATCTTGTAATAAATGTTTATAAACATTGTTTTGCAGAAATTTAAATGAAGAGAACGAAAAGCAATAGATAAACTATGGCGATATTTCCAGTGAACTTTGAACCGTCAATCCGAACGTTATCTTCTCTGTTCTCCCTACCCCAACCCATTTGAGCCTTTCATGATCATTGGGGGCCACACTCAAGGGAACTCATTATGTCTGTAGAAAATATTTCTTAAACCACACAGCGTATTCAGTAAAGCTACAAAAAGAAATATAAATCAATTACATAGGTCTAGAAATTACAAAGAACTGTCAGAAAACTTTGGATTTAATGCAACAGAAGCATGCCACTCCTGGTTTAATACAAGAAGGAGAGAGGTTTAATATTCTGCCAGCGGCGCTCACAAAGGATTATATGTTCACTGTCACCAGCTTCCTTTTTAATATCCTTTTTCCTTCTTACTCTACTACAGCTTGATAAATATAACAACTGTCTCGGGCAACTGTTCCTAAGAAATCCTAACTAAGATATTTTTTTTAACTTTAAAGTAAAAATATTTCTCTTTCTTTAACAAGAAAACTTGATAAAAACAGAAAGTAAGGAGATGTTTTGTCTTCAACATCGAAATTCACATAAAAGTACAAATTTAGACTTATGCCCATTTGTTTTCAATCAAATTCATATCACTGACATAACATCAACTATTGGTAATCGATATTGATGATATATGTAGAGATTATGAGGGTTGATATCCTAAATAAATAATATAATATAGTCTCATATAATAATATATATAAAAGTGAATGGTCGAATTTATGTCAACAATGCAATTTTGAAATAATGGACCGACAAAAAAACCCCCCTCCAACGTGGGGATCGCTGGAAATGAACTGGCGGACATTGCATCTAAACAAGCATTTGCTCTTCCAGGTCAGAGCGCTCCATTCTGACACCCCAAGAAATAAGTCTTCCGATGAAAAATGAAATATCAGCTAGTTGGCAAGCCATCTGGAATGAAAGCTCGCCAAGCAAGTTGAAAACTATTAAAAAAAACATTAAACCATGGACCACATCAAACCGTTCCATTCGAAGGGAGGAGGTAGCTATTGCCAGATTGAGAATAGGCCATACAAATTTAACTCATGCATATTTCATCAATAAGCAGCCACCGCCATAATGTCAATACTGCAACAGTGTACTTACGATCAGTCAACATATTTGAAGAACGTCATTTATATTCCACGAACTTAAATAGAATGGGAGTAGGACCGAGTGAATCCGATGCTCTGAAGCTTGACCAGAAGAACGTGGAAATGGTTTTGGTTTTCTTAAAAAGTAATTTTAAAATCTTTTTTTTTTTAATAATTTAATAATTAAATTTTTAATAATTTTTTTAATCTTAAAAAAGTAAGATTTTTTTAAATATTTATTTGTTGCTATTTACAACTGTACATGACAATACATTTAGTAAATCTGATCTCAGTTAAATTGTGCCAAACGTGTAGAGAAACTACCAATTGGCAGCTCTCTAATGACGTTTTACACTAGCAGGTCTCGTGGCTTCTTCTTTACAGGCGCCTCGGAGGATTGTCGGGAATAGAAGAGGAAGCAAGGCTAGAAACTAGTGGGTTTGGGTGGATAGGGAGTTTGTAATGGTGTGATATCTGATTCGGGCTAGATGTTGCATTTGGAACATTTAATTCTTCATGTATGATTTTTTTTTGTGACAAAATAAGGAGCATTGAGGATTTTGGATTGCAATGATTGGATACGAGAGAAATTCGAAGGTTTAGTGGAGCCCCAAAGCTCAACTCCGTATGTCCAGATTGGCCTTATTACAGTCATGTAGATCAGTCTTTTCGTGTGAGGTAAATAAGATTTAAACCCAAAATATTTTTATATGTACTAAATAATTCTAAAATAAGTAATTATTTATGGAGTATAAAATCTTGAAATGTAATTATAAAGCGCGAAACATTGATGACCTAAAGCCCCAACCAACATCAACATAACCCTATAACTCAGACGTCCAGACAACCAGCGCCAGTGTGGCGGCAACATGCAGCATTATAGCCACTTGATCAGTAGTAATCTATATATATTGAAAATACTCGTTGATTGATTCCTAGTTCTTAAGTTCATTAAATCATACTTGTGGTATACCCCAATACCATCAAGTATCACATACTCTAACTCAATTCATAAAACTCAAACACTTAACTATTCCTGTTTTAAAATGAAACCAAGTTTCTGAAAAAACAAAACCCCACTACACAGGCTCTGTTAAATACAAAACTATGGAAAAAAAAAGTTACCACTGAATTTAATGTATTTTTTTAGTGATTTTTCTGCTGACTAAGGTGGATCGTATTTATGAAGGAACTCTTAAAAAAAAAAAAAACATAACATAAATTCATAAAATAATATTAAACCGAAGCATTAAAAGTAATAATATAGAATAATTAAACAAACGAACACCACATCCTGTAATACAAGCTAGGGAATGTAGTTGGTCGTCTTCCCGCCTAGTATTACAGGAGTGAGGCAAATATAAACATTAGCAGCCGTTGTATATCAGCTGCTCTTGTATTGTTCCTGTATTCCATCCAAACATTTCACAACACAGAGGGGGAGGAATAAGGAATTGTTCTTCTGGATTACAGTATTTCCTTCTTACTCGCAGAAACGCGTTTGTATGTTTAAAATATTTAATTAGAAACATTATTATGTGTTCATATAGGTTCTTTACTGCATGGGTTTTCATAAATATAATGAAATAACACCTCCTTCTAAAATTCTTCATTTTAAGTATTTGATTTTTATGTTTACTAAACACGACTATTATAAGGCCTACCTAGACATACGGAGTTGAGCTTTGTACACCACTAAATCATCAAATTCCACCAGAATCCAATCCTTACAGTCCATCCTTCGTAAAATCCTTAATGCTCCTTACTTTGTCACAAATCAAGTCATCCATCAGGATCTCAATGCTCCATATAAACTTATCAACTACCCAAATCCACTTGTTTCTAGCCTGGCTTCTCCTTCATTACCTAATAACCCTCCTAGGTGTCTGAAAAGAAGATGGCCTCGAGATCTTCTCCTCTAGAAATGTTATTGGAGTTCTATCAGTGGGTAGATTCTAGATGTTTTTATCATGTCACTATGTCTGCTACAGCAAATTTACTTATTGTATATATGTGTATACAGTTGTAAATAACAATTAATAAATTATAAAAAAAAAATGTTTACTTAAAAAATTTATAATGGTATTAATTTCAAGACTGACACTAAATGTTTAATTCATAAAAATTGTCTGAGGTTAATAAACTTCCAATTGAATGTAATTTATATTAAATTATCATATTATAGTACAACGTTTCGGGACCATTGTCCTATATTCATGTACTTTAAACCTACAAAAATAATAAACCATCATAATAACAATCTTCATCCTTATGTATTATAATTCATACAATTATATTCCCCTCATAATTTGAATTTCATGTAGGAAATCAGGTCATATCTTTACACTATTCTCACTTTTCTACTATTACTTATTTGTGCATTCTTCACTTCTCCTTAGCACAAACATTTCTTGCTACCTCTTTGGACCTTATATCATGTCCAATGTGCTGTTTAGTTGCCTCCCTGGTTTTTTTTAAGTCCTGCTTTGTATTTATCATTAAACTTAGATATTTTTTTCTAAACCCGTTTTTCTTCTGATTTTTATATTTATATTTTGAGTCTATTTGTAATGTCGAAGTAATGTGTATTTAAGTGTTTAGTGCCAGTTTTGTAGTTTACTGTGTTTTGTACGTTTTTTGTTATATGTATGGCTTCCAGAAATGTTCTGCTTTATGTATTTTGTGCTATATCTATTATTTTTAGGTTTTCAAAGTTGAATTCATAGTTCAATTTTATGCTGTGATAGGCCAGAGCTGTGAAATTTATATTTTTAGCGTTTCTACAATTGGTTACATGTTGCTTGATTCTTGTTTCCAGTTTTTTTTAGATGTTTCACCAATGCATACTTTTTCAGAATTTTTACAATCTATCTTATAAATTGCATTTAATTTTTCCATCTTATCAACTTTGTCTTTCATGTTGGACAGCTTATTATGTAACTTATTATTACTGTATAGACCGGTTCTAATATTTATATGGTCATATTCTGTCAGTGTTTTTTTCTTTTATTTGATAGGCCTGGTATGTATTGAAGTTTAAAGAATTTTTTATTATTGCTATTACTATTTGTTTCCTCTTGGCCTTTTTCTCTATTGTCGTCTACTGTAATATTTTTGTTTATTTCTTTGTAAAATTCTGTGATTCTTTTTTGACTTGGTGATTTTTCTTTTTTATCTTTCTTTGTTGTTCCGTTTGTTTTTATTTTTCTCGGTGTTCGACTTTCTGTGTTGTTTCTGGTTGTATGTTTGTTATTCATTTTATTGTAGCATAATCTATTTATCAATCTTTTGGGATAAAAGCTTTCAGTTAACATGGTGTATACCTCTGTCTTTATATCTTTTTTTGTCCGTTTTCTTCTTTGTAATGTGGGACATTTGAAAAGAAATTTAGTAATCTATTGCTTGTATTAGTTTTTTTTTTAGTCCTTATCCAGGAATCTTACTTTGTTATTTTGAGGTATTTCAACAGTGAATTCAATTTTTTTGTGGAATTTATTACATAATTATAAAATTTCTTGGTAGCAATTTTTCATTGTTATAATTATTAAGTCGTCTATATATTTTCTTATTAAGATTGGTTTTATTTCTGTTTTCATTAATTGAGTATTTAATAAATTGTAGATATAAATCCCACTCAAATTTATCAGTAAAGAAGACCCCATCATTAATCCATGCAGCTGCCGAATATAGTTCCCTTTTTATTTGAAAAAATGGTACTTAGTGCTTAGATTTAGACCTTCAATGGAAATGTTCCTGTCAGGACTGGAAAGGATGAAGATTGTTATTATGATGGTTTATTATTGTTGTAGGTTTAAAGTACATGAATATGGAACAGTGTTCCCGAAACTTTATACTATAATATGATAATTTAATATAAATTACATTCAATTGGAAGTTTATTAACCTCAAACAATTTTTATGAATTAAACATTTAGTGTCAGTCTTGAAATTAATACCATTATCAATGTTTTAGTAAACATAAGAAAAAGAGAAAATCTAGAATAAATGTTTAAGTGTTAAAGACATTACATAGATATTATTAATCATTGAGTAATTTAAAGTTATACATCAGTATCGATTCGTTTGAAAAAAAATTAATTAAAAAGTAATGCAATATTAGATTTATTTTTTATTAATATACTTGTTTGAGAATGGTTTAGTTTCTTTAAAACAATTTTGATCCTTTTTCTCTCAACTTTATTCTTTTTAAACTTCCAATGTTTCGACCACTTTGGTCATTTTCAAGGATTCCTACAAACAGCTCCTTTTATAACAATTTCCTTCACTTACATACTGATTTTTTTTTGGTCTTACCTTATTTTGTTTTCATTTTTTCCTTTAAAATTCTTTAAATGCCAGCTAATTGCCTTTGTCCCATCTTTAAATAATTAATCATTAAAATAATATCATAATAACATTATAAAATTTTTTGTGTTTTTTTATAAAAAAAATATATAAAAATAGATTCCTACTTACAAATTCTTCTATAAAATTCCTTCCCAAATTTAAAACTTTTACTAACCACTTTTCCTACTACTATTTTCATTTGCAAAGTCCAAACAGAACCTACCTTCAACAGGTTAGGACTCTGTTAACATCTTATCATATTACATATTTTTTTTCTTTAAATATTAATTTACATTTTCAATTTAATTTAATTAACATTTATTCTTAATTTTTCGGCTTACACCATAAACATTTTTTAATACATTTAAATTCTATAATTAGTTTATTCCTATTTTATATGTATTTCATTCACTTATAAATTTATCCCCCCCTTTAAGAATTTGTAAGTAGGGATCTATTTTTATATATTTTTTTATAAAAAAAAAGACAAAAATATGTATAATGTTATTGTGATATTATTTTAATGATTAATTATTTAAAGATGGGACAAAGGCAATTAGCCGGCATTTAAAGAATTTTAAAGGAAAAAATGAAAAGAAAATAAGGTAACACCAAAAAAAAAAAAATCAGTATGTAAGTGAAGGAAATTGTTATAAAAGTAATTAAAAGGAGCTGTTTGTAGGAATCCTTGAAAATGACCTAAGTGGTCGAAACGTTGGAAGTTTAAAAAGAATAAAGTTGAGAGAAAAAGGATCAAAATTGTTTTAAAGTAATGCAATATGTTTTTAAATAAATATTGCTTAGTAGATTTGTCATATCTTGGATTAGAGGTAGGAGATTATTAGCATAGATTTTAATCTATTTGTTATCACTACTGTAAGGTTAACCTTACTTCAAGAATTTATAATAGAATTGTTTTAGATTTCTACCTATTTATTTTTATATACGAAAAATTATTTTCATTTATTTCCATTTATTTTTACAAAACTGACATCAATATGATTATTATGACTATTAAATCCAAGAATAAATAAGGAGAAAAGTTTCATTAAGAAATTTGAAGATATATTTATACTGGTATATGGTTAAAAAAAAAATTGGTAAATAAATGGGATATTTGTATGCATTATGTGAATATTGTAAATTTGTATTGTAGATAACCTGCTGATGGGGCCATAGCACCGAAACGTTGTTAATAATTCATTAAAATAAAGAACTTTAACAAGGAAGGGTTATTAACCACATCTCATTGTATATTATTATGTAGTATTATTTTCAATTATGTACATATAGAATATACAGTATTTTTGAGTTAATATTTCTAACTGAAAATATAAATTAAGGATATCACAATAATGAAAAAAATTCCCTGTCTTATCCTTTAACGTTTTGATTTAGATATATTGCGTCTAAAGATTTCCATTGCTATGGACATTTGGGCTAAAATAAATTGTATCCAATTTACATCGTCACTGTTTATTTTTTTTAATCCAATTCGGCCATCAACAAATACAAACTTAAATAAAAATTTACAACCACATCAATGATTTAAAAACTTTTTGCTGGCTATTCAGCCCGGACCACCAATTTTAGCCAGAATTATCCTATGAGACAATAAAACATCAATCATATAAATTTAGTAATAAACTTTCCTTAGCTCATGTCTAATTACCTATTTTATATCTCTTCAATTTAATAATAAAACTTTTAATTATAATCGGTTTACACTATTATGCATTATCACATTTTGAAATCTTCCTTAGACTCAGGTAAGACCGTTGTTCAAAGTGATTACCTTAAGAATTAGGATAGTCTCGTCTCCGAATCTGATACCACTGGACAATATTTGTAATGATTTCCACCTTTCTATCCTGCTCTTTGGATTTTTTTTATTATCATACTTAACAATGTTTAATCACGTTTAGCTTTGATGATAGCTTTGATAACTTAATAGATTTGGACACTATTTTGTGTACCTGTTTTTACCACCACTCAGACCTTTTCTAACAAATATAAATATTATATCTATTCTTTTTTCATACTGCGAGTATTGTTTCGCAACGTTTCATATCAATACAATGAATTTTTTAATTATATAAAGATTTTTTCATACTTGCACTACTTTATTTAAATTTATCTTTTAAATTTTTATTTTCCTCAAGGTAGTATCCTTGGTCCCATCCTCTATACCGTCTATACAGCTGACATTCCAACCAATCCTAACACTATCCTTATCAGGTATGGCGATGACACATGTGTGCTCGCTGTTAATAATAACCCATTAATTGTATCCCAAAATCTCTAATCACATATCACAGCCCTCGAAGATTGGTGTCGTAATTAGAGGATTATGATAAATTCCAACAAATCCCATCAAATCACCTTTACCCTTCGTCGTAAACCTACTGACTGCCCTACAGTTTCATTTAACGATATTACTCTTACCCCTGTCGAACAGATCCGCTACCTTGGACTACATTTGGACAAGCGATTAACCTGGAATCCTCACACCAGACTGAAAAGACAGGAAACTGCACGTCGATTTAGACTATTACAGCACTAAACTTCCAACACATTACAAAAGACTGATCTACATGACTGTAATAAGGTCAATCTGGACATATGGAGTTGAGCTATGGGGATCCACTAAACCTTCGAATTCCTCTCGTATTCAATCCTTACAATCCAAAATCCTTCGTAAAATCCTCAATGCTCCTTACTTTATCACAAATAAAATCATACATGAAGACCTTAATGTTCCGTATGTAACCGATCTAGCCCGAACCACATATCACTCCTTCCATTATAAACTCTCTAACCACTTAAACCCCTTAGTTTCTAATCTTCCATTCCTGACAATCCTCCGAGGGGGCTGAAAAGAAGATAGCCATGAGACCAGCTAATGTAAAATGTCATTAGAGTGCTACCAATGGGTAGTTTCTCTACACGCCTGTAACACTCCAATTTAACTTAGATCAGATTTACTATATGTATTATAATGTACAGTTGTAAATAGCAATAAATAAATATTAAAAAAAATTATATATAGTATTGTACATTAATATATTATACAAATAATATATTTTTTATTTATTGATATTTATAACTGTACATAAAACACATCAAGTAAATTTAAAATTATATTATAATATAAAATTTAATTTAATTTTTGAGATAAATTCTGATGTTACACAATTTCCTGAAAAGTTTTTATGAACCTGGGTTGTTGTTTGTTGCTGACGAAGTGTAATTAATAAAACTAAGGAGGATGCCCTCAGGTACCGGATATGCAAATGCGGAAGCTGGTGGGGTGGGGGACGAGGGCGCTCTTAGCGGAAGTAGGGAGGGAAGATTGAACTAGGAGGGGAATTTACTTTTTTATCTTCCACTTCTTAGCATCCATAATGCAAGTTATTTTACTTAACGGATTTTTAATTAAAATTACCAAGATTTTAAATTAATTCTAAAAATAAATGTTACAGACGTAATATAACAAAAAGTTATAAATCAGTACAGTGATATATATTAACACATACAGAGGTGTCTGTTAAGAATAGTTTAATACAATAAAATTAAGCTGTGATGTTTTCAAGTCCGAAAAACAGCAACAATAGAATTTTTTTTTTTTTCATACCCTCCTGTCTTATGTTAGTGGGTATTTGGTAGGTACATGTAGGAGGTATGCTATATGTAGAGCTGGGTGTGCAGGATACCTTGGATTGCCATTTGGCATTATAAGATTTATAATGTATAAGCATTACGCTAGTGGATTATTGGAACGGGGAGGGGCCGTTCCGCTGGTGACAATAGAATTTAATTTCACTATACTATTTTAATGAATTTTAATAAAGTACACTAGTGCGAGATTAAGCACTAGTATACTTTATTAAAAATAAGATACATACTGGAAAGAGTTTGAGCAATGTAGATGATAAAATACCGGTTCTTGGGCATACTGAAAATTTGATATTTTTGGGTGAGGACTAGGGAAATATAAAACTAACTATAACTACGTAGTTAAACTCCAGTAAGGAACTAAGTCTCAAAATTAAGAGGAATAAAACAAAATATATGGACAGAAGGAGAAACAGGAGCAATTTCGGGGTATAGATATAGGAGGAAGTACATTTGAACAGGTAGATAGATTTCTCCACTAGCTCATTACCAGTGATGCGGCGAGAGGGATGTGCTGGGATCTCTTGAGCTCAGCTCTACCCCTCACACGTGGGGGATAGAGTGGGCTCAGGGATCCTCAGGTCGATTCTGTAAATATTGTATATATTATTTTATCATTATGTTATTTTATTTCTCATACATATAGTTTGATATGTTCATCTTGTCTATTCTTTTGTTTGTATATATTTTAAGAGAGTTTTTTATTTTTTTTATTTATTTATTTTTTTTATTTTAGTATGTATGAGATCATTCATCAATATTACCTATTGCCCACAACTGTGTGGCAGATTGTAATATCTATCAATAAATAAATCTATCAAATAAAAAAAAAACAATATAGATTTAAGTATTTAGGTTCTACGGTAACTAGAAAAAAACGAGGAAATAAATGCGAGATTAAAGGCGAACAATGCTTGTTATTTTTCAATTTTGGAATTACCTAGTAAGTGTCTACTGCCAAAAAACTTAGAAATTACAATTTACAAAACTATTATCCTTCCCACTGTCCTTTATGGATGTGAAACGTGGCCTCTTACACTAAGGCGAGAACAGCGCCTTAAGGTTTTCGAAAATAAAGTATTACGCCTATTGCCCACAACTGTGTGGCAGATTGTAATATCTATCAATAAATAAATCTATCAAATAAAAAAAAAACAATATAGATTTAAGTATTTAGGTTCTACGGTAACTAGAAAAAAACGAGGAAATAAATGCGAGATTAAAGGCGAACAATGCTTGTTATTTTTCAATTTTGGAATTACCTAGTAAGTGTCTACTGCCAAAAAACTTAGAAATTACAATTTACAAAACTACTATCCTTACTACCGCTCTTTAAGAATGCGAAACGTGGCCTCTTACACTAAGGCGAGAACAGCGCCTTAAGGTTTTCGAAAATAAAGTATTACGTAAAATATTCGGACCGAAAATGGATGAGTTAACCGGAGAATTTAGAAGAGTACACAACGCTGAATTGAGGAGCCTACACTCTGTAAGTATAAAGGGGGTACAAATATGGTGTTCGAGCTTGAACAAATAACATTCATACACAACCGTTATTACCGGTTCATTCATACCGTCTAGTAACAGTTCTTCCTTAAATAATGGTGAACCAGACCTTCCATGTGATGTAGTGGTGCAGATTTTGTTTTTAATTTATATAGTTAACAGAAAAATAAAGACAGGCGTTCGAATCAAGAAACAATTTCAAATCCGCCCGGTCTCTTCCGATCGCATTCTGGGCCGGAACAAAGTTGATATTCGTTATTTTCAACTCGTAAAACCTTTTTTTTTTTTTTTTAATAATTTATTTATTGATATTTACAACTGTATACATATATACACATCAAGTAAATTTGCTGTAAGTGGTATTATGACATGATAAAAACGTGTGGAGAATCTACCCATTGGTAGAACTCCAAAAACATTTCTAAAGGAGAAGATCTCGAGGCTATCTTCTTTTCAGACGTCAAGGAGGATTATAAGGTAGTGAAGGAGAAGCCAGGTTAGAAACGAGTTGGTTTGGGTGGTTGGGAAGTTTATTATGGAAGGATTGGTATCTGGTTCTGGCCAAATCGGCAACACAGGGGACATTGAGGTCCTGATGGATGATTTGATTTGTGACAAAGTAAGAAGCATTAAGGATTTTACGAAGGATTTTGAACTGTAAGGATTGGATTCGAGAGGAATTAGATGGTTTAGTGGAGGTCCGTTGCTCAACTCCGTATGTCCAAATAGGCCTTATAATAGTCATGTAGATCAGTCTTTTGTAATGGATTGGCAATTTAGACCATTTGTCTAGTAAATGCTGCAATAGTCGGAATCGACGAGCAGTTTCTTGTCTTTTTAGTCTTGTATGAGGATTCCATGTCAGTCGTTCGTAAAACCTTAAAATACGAATTCTTATAGTTAAATAAAAGTTGTTTACCCCATAGAATTTTTTTTTTCTTTTTCTCTATTTGATATGTAGTGTTATCCGAACAATCCAATAACCCGAAACGGCATAAAAAAACATTTATGTGAAAACTCAGCATACAATATCATTTTTGTTTTCAAATAAAAGTGCAAATATGTATAGGACATTTTTAACTTCTTGATCTATAGCCCAGTCATTGTAATCACCAAGAAAATGGAAAATGGAAATTTTTACACAGTTTTGAAATCGGGTAATCTAATTCTAATGGAAGTCTTCGTAATATATTTTGTTGAAATTAGTAAAACATAATATATATTGTATAAATTATTTGATTCTGTAAAACTAATTTAACTAATTGTATAAATGTGTATAATACAAATTTTATTAGTGGACTAATTTTTTTTTTATCAGGTTTTAAATAAATCCAGAAAGTGTTTTTATTCATATTTATATATTTTTTACTAATAAATGAACAATATAATAATTTAAACAAATTATATCATCACTTAACTTTATTGAAGATGTACATGGAAACATTTTTTTTTTTAAATATCAAACCATATATATTATTTTATCATTATGTTATTTTATTTATTTATTTTTCATACAGATAGCTTGATTATGTTCATCTTGTTTATATATATTTTCAGTTTTTTTTTATTTTATTCTTTTTTTGTGAGTGACAGATTGTAATATCTATCAATAAAAAAAAATATCAAACCGTCAGATTTTAAATAAAATAAATATAGTTATGTACATTCGTAATTTTGAATTTTTTACTTCATTTTCCTTATACACTGTAATCCGAACGCCCTCTGCATCAATTAGTTTAGATTACCTAGATCACATTGTTGTAAAAATTCATAAACCAAATGATGGAAACGAAATAAATAGAAAACTTCTAGATGAAACTGTCGCAATCCATTTCAATATGAAGTGCCTGCCAAAGGACGCGGAAGAAGAAGAGGAAATTATTCCAATTCACTTTTGATCCTTCGATCAATGTAAAAAGTGTATTTACAGTTGGGGAGAATGGTCTCTCTCTGTGGTGTGCTCTGCCAACTGGAGCGTTAGGACGGGTTTCGAATACCTCTTGATTGCGGGGAGAGCAGCAAAAGGAAAACCCTTCCTATTAATACTTAGGGTCTCGTCAAATAGATAGGAGCGGGGAATATAAAGGATCGATTCTCGCTGAACCGAATCATAACTATAAAAATATGGCATGGAGCATGTGTCATATATTTTCGCTTGTGAACATATCTCTATAAATTTCACTGTATCAATACTCTTTTAATGTTCTAAGTGATACTATCAGTTGACAACTAGACTATCTTCTGTTTCAATAGTTTTCAGAAAAAGTATTTTTAACATTATTTTTCTAAATAATAAAACTGACGCAGCTCTTATGAAGGCTAAAATAAAAAGGTACACGGAAAGTAAAAACCCATAAAAACGTAAATAAACGTGTAAGAGGAACAAAGATAAATTATTAACTAAAATAAAAAAAATATTAAATTATCAAAAAATTATTAACTTACATAAAAGGGTATTTGACGACATAAAAAAAGATGAAATAATGTCAATATTAACAATCATATTTCACTGAAAACAAAGAATTCAGAAACTCAATCATATATGTTTTACTTTATATAGATAATATAGAAAGGACTAATTTTTAATTTTAGATTTCAAAACTAAGATTTTTAATTTGTGTAACAACAGCAGAAATATTAAATCTCATTAAAAGTGGTGAATTTGGATTCAATAAGGTCTGATACGAATGGGATGTTCAGGTCATACATGATGTAGGGTGTTGTTGGTTGCGTAGTAAGGACCATCGACTATTGTTCGAAGGACTTAGGGCTGAAAGAAGTGAAACGTTTTTAGCTGTCTCCCACAGTGAAAGTCCAAATAGGTTCTATTATTTTTTGGTTAAATCGTACTTTTCTTTTTCTACTGATAGCTGTGATTTTTTGCTTAGCAAACCAAATTGGTTAAAGTTATATTATATAAATAAAATTATAAGTTTATTAAATAAATCAAAAATTTGTATCCTTTATTGTCTCAACACTTTTATATTTTTCACCAGTCCAACGTTTCGGCCATTTTAGCCATCCTTAAGGACATCTTCAATTATAATTTCTTCCTCACATTAATTTAAAGTTACTTTTGCAGGCTATTCTGCCCAGGTATTTCCTTTATTATAAGTTAAAAGCCTATCTTTTAAAAATTTAAAATCATTAATGTTTAATTCTTCTTATATAAGATTATTCACCACAAATTCACTACCATATAACAAACAATACCATTTACAATTTATATGGTGAATAATCTTATATAAGAAGAATTAAATATTAATTATTTAAATTTTTAAAAGATAGGCTTTTAACTTATAATAAAGGAAATGACCTGGGCAGAATAGCCTGCAAAAGTAACTTTAAATTAATGTGAGGAAGAAATTATAATTTAAGATGTCCTTGAGGATGGCTAAAATGGCCGAAACGTTGGACTGTTGAAAAATAAAAAAGTGTTGAGACAATAAAGGATACAAATTTTTGATTTATTTAATAAATAATTACCTTGTCTCAAGAAATTGAAATAATACATTTAAAATTATAAGTTTTAGAAATAATTTCAAAATTGTACAGTTTTAGCTTATAAACCGCCACAGCCTCATGAAGGTCCCAATAGATGAAAAAGGTACAAACAGATTATCATTTTATTTTCATTATTTCGTCTATAATTTATGTTGTAGAGGAAGAGGGAGAGGGAGGGGGTGGGGGAGAGGAAGAGGGAGAGGGAGGAGGTGGGGGAGAGGGAGAGG
>NW_027112436.1:396383-410553 GCF_000696795.3 Halyomorpha halys | reverse complement strand
GTGTGTGTGTGTGTGTGTGAGTGTGAGAGAGAGAGATAGAGAGAGAGAGAGAGAGAGAGAGAGAGAGAGAATTTAATTTTTCAGGGAAGAACGCTATTTGGATTTAATCCGAGAGGGTCGAGACAGCAAATTCGGGGAATATTTATGAGACGAAAATAGCTGCCGGTTATACGGGACACTCGCTTTTCCACTAAGTTTTCCAACCCCCCCTCCCGACCCCCTAGCCCAGAGCAAAACTCGTTAGGGGCAGGGAGCTATCAGGAAAACCAATTTTCACGATATGTGTTCTCTATTAAAGCGTCGTTTTCTTTATAAAGTTTTTAACAACCTGCTTCGATAAAACTAATATTTAGTTTGGGGATTAATTCAATAATCGAAAACTCAAACTTAGAAGCATATAAGATTTTAAAGAAAGTCTTTAAATTCGGTAATATAAAGTGTAACAATCCGAATAAGTCGATGATAATAAATTTGGAGCATTTAAAATTGATCATCGAAATTTAAAATTCCTAACGATGGACGAAGAATCAAAGAATTTTTTATAATCACCAGAGATTTCTTTCTTTTGACCCAAAATTGTTTAACCAGAAACATTGTGGATTTATACCGAATTTTCGTAAAGTAAAAAAAAAAAATCAAATTAAATTTAAATATGCAAAATTGTTCAGTAAACCTCACAAAAACAAAAATCCAGCGAAAATCAATTTTTACTATGTAATTTATAAGATTAGATGATGAGGTGAAATCAACATCACATTCAACGAAAACCTAAACAAGATGCTGTATGATATCGTAAATGGAAAATCTGATCTCAAACCTGGCACATAAAAATATATTAACAATACTTAGCCAATTATTGACTGATAGTAACAGTTTGCAAACTGTGTGAAGAGCAGCATCCTATACGAAATGAAAAAAAATTCAGGCATTCAAAAAGCAAGATCTTGAAAACCGCAGTGGTCCCTTCCCTCTGGCTTGTATGGAACAGCCAATTGCATCGTAAACTACAAGGGTAATCGATAGATGATTTCATCAAAAAACTATTTACAGAATTCCACTCCAATCTAACAACAGTTTAAAGAGCAATTGCATTCTACTAATGCAATCCAATCTCATCGGGAAGTCTGAAGTCCATGATGATTGGAGACATCCTGTTATAAATTCTTTATTCATTTAGTTTTATTACTACTATATTACTACTATTTTTATTATCATTTTGCTTTCTTTTTTTTCCCTGTTCTTGATCTCTAATTATTTTTATTTTTACAATTCTATGAATATTATTGTGTTAGTTTGGTATTTTTTTATGATTTATTTCTTTTTTAATATTTCTTTACTATTTTTAACTATAATAGTCTATGTTTGTAGCGAAACTATAACATATAACCAGTGCCACTGGCTTAGGCCTATGGTTCTCTGCAATAAAGGTGCCGAGATTCAAAGGTGATCGCTTTGAATATCATTAATATGAATGTCAATCTTTACATTTTATTAATGAAGAGGTGGAAAATATATTAGTTTAATTATTATAACATAAATAATTCATAACAATTAAAATATTTAGAACCAAACAAAGTGTTAACAAATACACCACCATTGGGAATTGGTTTGATAAATATTATAAAATAATTTATTATAATGCCCCCATCTATTTGGGTATAAAACTGGATCGGCGCCTAAAGTTTTGTACCCATCTAAATAAAAAAACAAAAACAGCCATCATCGGTCCATTCCCTCTTAGTACAAGAGCCCAAGAGGAAAAAAGGCAGTTATCTCACCCCAATTTGAAAAGCTGTTCTTAAACATTCAAGGTCTTGGTTAAGACCAAACGAAAGTACGAAATGGGTCTAAGAATATCATTCTATTTTTTAAAGTCCAATAGTACAAGAGCCGCGAGGAAAACAGGCAGTTATCTCACCCCAATTATTGATTACTTTAATGAAAACTATGTGTAATTAATTGTCAAAATTAATGAGTCTGCCAAGTATAGGTAGAGGGAATAAAAAATGGCGGCTGTTTGAAAGCGATAAGAAAAACTAATTTTTCATTCGGAGTTCTATATCTCAAAAAGTAGGAACAACACAAGAAAACCTAACTGAACGTCATTTAAATTAGAGCAAATTTTCTAAAATATGAGCCCTAATAGAGCTATTTATGTTAAAAAGTTTTCGAGATATAGCTTTTTAAAAAGCAACATTTCATAAAAATGTTGTATGGGACATACTAAAAGATCAGTAGTTAGTGAATTTATTTTGAAAAAATTATATTTCAAAAACCATTTGTCGTACAGATGTCTATTAGCACTCAAATTAAAGCTAGTTTAATGAGTTATAAAGTAGTTTATGATGTTTATCATCGTAGGAGTAATAGTTTACATGAAATTTTCTAAAATAAATTGATTTATAGTTGTTCAGAAAAATTTTCTTTTGCCAAATCATAAATACTACTATCTCTACGAAGATAAGTGTCATAAACTACTTTATAGTAAGTTAAATTTCCTTTATTTTGAGTGTTGACAGACATATGTGCGTCTTATGGATCTAGAGATATATTTTTTCAAAAATCCAACATTTTATACGAACAACTAGAAATTAACATTTTGTGAGTTTATTTTGTCAAATATCATCGAAACTACTACTCCTACAAAGATAAACATGACTATTTTGTAGTAAATTTAATTTGAGCGCTGGCAGACATCAGTGCGTCCAATGGTTTCTGAAATAAAGTTTTTCATAAATCAAACTTATTGTCGAAACAACTATAAATCAATTTATATAAGAAAATATCATGAAAACTACTATTCCTACGAAGGTGGACGTGGATTTGATTTCCTACGTGGGATCGGGATTTGATCTGACAACCTGTGGATTGGTAGACTGGCTCGTCACTACGCTGCTACCGCTGAGATATTGACTTCTAAAAATAAATTCACCAACTACTAATCTTTCAGTAAATTTTAAAGAAATTTCGCTTTTTAAAAAGCCATATCTCGAGAACTATTGGACGTAAATAGCTATATTAGGGCTAATATTTCAGCAAATTTACTTTTCTTTAAATAATGTTCTTTTAAATTTTCTAGTGCTGTTCTTACTTTTTAAGATATAGCTCCAAATGAAAAATCAATGTTTTTTTTTAAGGTTTTGAAACAGCCACCATTTTTATGCCCCCTATCTATACTTGTCAGACTCATCAATTTTGACTATTAATTATACATAGTTTTCATTAAAGTAATCAGAAACCTTTTTTTCTTCGCGGCTCTTGTACTATCTGGTTAAAACTTCAAATCTACCAGAGCATACAACGTCCAGCGCTTCTATACGGTGCTTTTTGTTCATCCATCTCAACGCCATGTTTTATATTTCCAAAATTTTATACTGCGAAGATTGTATGGACTACTCCATGAAAGAAGGAGAAACTTATCAGAAATTATCAGATGTTCCAACAGTCCCGAAATTCATCATGAGGAGTCATATTAAAGTCCTGGACTCGTTGAAACATGAACCTAACCCTCTATTCCAGACGTTGCAACCTGCGCCCACAACAGACAGCATTATACTACTTGAGCAGTAGTAATCTGTACATATAATCGTAGATTTAGGCCTATTTTTTTTAATTTCAAAAGCGACTTCTAGTAGTACTTCTAGTCCAAACACCATCAACTAGCACACAGTTTAACAAACTTCCAACTACAAAAGAATCATTCATATGACTATAATAAGACTTATCTGAACTTATGCATTTGAGCTTTGGGGTTCCACTAAACCTTCGAATTTCTCTCGTATTCAATCCTTACAATCCAAAATCCTTCGTAAAATCCTCAATGTTCCTTACTTTGTCACAAATAAAATCATACATAAACACCTTAATGTTCCCTATGTAACCGATCTAGCCCGAACCAGATATCACTCCTTCCATTATAAATTCTCTAACCACTCAAACCCCCTAGTTTCTAATCTTGCATCCTCTTCCATTCCTGACAATCCTCCGAGGGCCTTAAAAGAAGATGGCCACGAGACCAGCTAATGTAAAATGTCATTAGAGCTACCAATGGGTAGTTTCTCTACACGCATGTAACACTCCAATTGAACTTAGATCAGATTTACTAAATGTATTATAATGTACAGTTGTAAATAGCAATAAATAAATATTAAAAAATAAAATCTTTATAAAAAATTACATGAGCTTTATCTTTATGAGATTATTTTTATTTTACATCATATTTCTTTGTTGTAATACATTATTAACTGTTTTAAATTAATTAATTAAAAAAAAAGCAATTGAGTCATTTATTTTGTAAACTCGATAAGTTCGCTCGGAAATCAAATAAATTGCTTCCTTATTTTGATTTTGACTTCAAATTAATATTTTAATAATAATTAAAATACTAAGATAAAAAAAAAAATATTTTTACAGTTATTTGGTTTTTGCAATGAAATGCGTTGTAATCCTATTTTTAATGTCTATTCTTTCATAATTTGTTGTAGTATTCCGATTTCAAACAAACCAAGATATTCAGGCCAATCTTATTCATTTGAGCTGACGTTTCATCCTAAATTTCAGGCCTTCATCAGGGCCAAAAAACAAAAACCAGAAAACAACCTTAATTCAAAGGAAATAGAAAAACAAAAATAAAACTAGGAAATATACATAACAATAAATTAAATAGATAGTAGTTGATTGACTCTAATATAATAAGTTACAGTCAGCTGGTACTTGGATGTCAGCTGATCGAGTGTAAATATAAAGTGTGCTGAACCTAATAAAGTCAGTATGTGACAGCAGCCCAAGCATGTTAGATTTATTCCTTTTTCTATTTTTTGACATTTTGCTTTCGCCAATACTTAACTTGTACCGAAACCCGAAAACTTTAGTTTCAATTTTAAGTATAAAAGAATTTTTTTTTTTCATTCTTCTCTTTGAATCATGACTAGTAACGGAATAGTGAGAAGAGCAGTTCTGAACCATTATACTCAGGCCAACCTTATTCATTTGAGCCGAAGTTTCATCCTGAATTTCAGGTCTTCATCAAGACTAAAAAACAGAAAACAACCTTAATGCAGAGAAACAGAAAAACAAAAATAAAAAACTAGCAAAAATACATAACAATAAATTAAATAGATAGTAGTTGATTGATTCTAATACAAGATAAAATATCATATTGTAGAAAAGAATTATATAAAACAAAAAAATTAAAAGCAAGACAGTTTTCAAGTAAATAAACAAAATAAGATATTAGGTAATGTCTAAAAATAATGGAAAAAAAGTTAAATCAACATAAAGAAATGTATGAAAGAAAACGATAAATATGATACAATGGGGGGGGGGGCAGGGAGAAGGAAAATATGTTACTATGCATAAAATATACACCGTAATATAGAGGAGTAAAAATATAAAGCGAAAATAAATATATAATCCCCGGAAAAGTGAATAAGGAAGGAACAAGAGAAAAGAGATTTGGAGAGTGGGGGGGGGGAAGATAGAAATATTTTACTTTGGCGATACCCAATCATTCTGTAGATAGCGGTTATGCGAGTACAAAACAGAAATATTAAACCAAGCGGAAATTGTTACCGGCCTGTATAAACAACTAGAAAAGACTGTTTAGAATATATAAATAATGTAAAAAAAAAAAAAGGTTTATAGAGTAGAATGACAAAATGAATGACTATGAAAACGAAAGGTCAGGAAGTTGTAGAAATGTATTGTTTCGTTTATTTGTGTATTTTGGTACCTTTCCCTCACTCCCCCCCAACTATCTTCTCCTCATATCAAAGCTTTGTTTCATTTATATGTTATTTATATATTGATCCCCAATTAACGGATAAAATCATCTTCCGTGAGTATCCTGTACATAGAATGTTTACTCGATTTAATAACTTAACAAATCTTGGACCTGAGGACATATTGCTGTGCTATTACACTAGCTTACTATTGGCCCACAATCAGCCATGTTGGGGGGGGGGGGGCAGTTGAGTGAGATTGAAATATTAACAGCAAGTTGCGGTTTATATTTAATTTCCATTAGTAGGTGAGAGAGGGAGCTATATAACTCACATTGTTGCCTGACAGGGGGCGCTCTGAGTCGGAATGAATTGCTTGTCAGCCCAAGTTATTAGGGAATACTGTCTCTGCGATGCCAATTATACTAACAATAGAAAAAATAATTGTTTCTCCTTATGGTTTTATGTCATAATCTGGTGCGGTGCCTACATTACAAAACTTGCATTAATTAGTCAAAATTGATTTTAAATTAATCCTGGCTTGTTTCTGAACTGGAACTATGGTAGAAAAACTGAAGTGTAGCATATTAAAAGAATGAGCTTGTTTTTAACCATTCATTCCATGATTAATTGTTATAGAATCGATATTGAAAATACTAAGAATTATTTTATAGAGTTATCCTGTCAACTCGAAGGCTCATATATAGCTTATTTGAAATTTAAAAAAAATATTTATTTAAAGAGCATGGTGACAAGAAAACGTTACCAAGCTGCCAAAACGGAGCAACTCAATACTCATGAACATATATTTATAAGATTTTTTTATTAATACGATATATAACACGTCTATATTACAGTTCTTTTTTTAAATAATTTATTTATTGATATTTACAACTGTATATAATATATACAACAAGTAAATTTGCTATGTCTCAGGAGGTGGTACATTTAGAAAAGTGTTTGGTGTAAGTGTTGTTTATAATTGACCTGTCCACCGATAAAGCCATCAGGCAATATCTGCTTTTAATAGATTTTTCTCAGGAAGGAACCTTTCACGTGTGACGCATAGTGGCAAAGACCACTATAATATTAATAATCGCCAATACCTCGAAACCTATCAAATGTACAATTTTTTTATTGTTATTTACAACTGTATAAAATATATACAAGTAAATTTGCTGTAGGTGAAACAGTGACATGATACAAACATGTAGAGAATCTATCCATTTATAGAACTCCAATAACATTTCTAGAGGTGAAGATCTCGAGACCCTCTTCTTTTCAGACGCCTAGGAGGATTAAGTGGATTTGTGTGGTTGAGAAGTTAATCATGGAAGGATTGGCGTCTGGTTATGGTCAAATTGTCAACGTTGGGACATTGAGGTCCTGATCGATGACTTAATTTTTTACAAATTAAGGAGCGTTAAGGATTTTACGAAGGATTTTGGAGTGTAAAGATTGGATTCGGTAGGAATTTGATGCTTTAGTGGAGCCCCAATGCTCAACTCCGCATGTTACAGTTCTTATTTCAGGAAATGTGTTTTAACACGAAAAAAAATCCTCCAATCGCCTATTCTTATAATATATTATATATTATTACTATTATTATTAAGTTAATTATCAAATTCTTTCATAGCTTATCTATTTTAATGACTAAGTCATTCCATATGGATATTTTTTCAATTAAAGAAAATTAAAGGAACTTAAGAGAAATTTTTTTTTTTTAAATTAGTATTTAAACCATTTTAAAACTATTTCGATGTGGATAAAACACACCTAATGCTAAAGACCACCTAATTGTACACTGATATGCTGAGTTTAATTAAAATCGCTAGTTCCAGAGAGAAGAACTTTATTCAAAAACAACAAAGTTGTGCTGCACCACTTCATTGGATCGCTAGCAACACAGCATACTTATTCAAATCTAATCAGACTTTTTTTTTTAAACCTTACGACATAACAATATATAATAATAGTATATTTTGTTTTATCGCATTGGTTCGTTTACCATTTTATTCTTTTTCATTATTTCTTTTGTCTTCATTCTGAAGTTTATTAATTTATTTTTGTTAGTCTCTCTTTTTTTACCTTTCTTCCTTTTATATCCTTTTTTTTTTCATATGATTTCTTTCAACTTCATGTGACTTTCCTCTTTTTCTACCCTCCTCTCTAGCATAAATAAAATAAACATAAAATACAAAACAAAACTAATATTCATTTTAAATAAATAGAATATAAACTCGTCATATAATTGGTAAAAGTAGTTTTAGATATATAAATAAACATAAAAAAACAAAACAAATAGATATAAAATTTAACAAATATATGTAAAAATCAATATATAATAAATATTAAAAATATTTTCAAAAATAATAGAATAGCAAGTAAAATATACAACTTATGCGTGCGATCCTTCCTCGGGATGATTCTATTACTCATCAGTTTCGATGGATGTCCTGATGGATTTTACCCCGCGAGTCATGTATGATATTTTCTGTTATCTAATCTATATTTTACGTCCTGGATATCGATCCCTAGTTCCTCCATGAAGCTCCTAGTTGTGCTGGGTCTCGTTTCCCGGGCTCCAAACCAGAGGCCTCTCACGTTGAAGTCTCGTTCTCCGAAGCCCTCAGGGGAATTTTCTTTAAGGAAAAAAAATGAATTTTTCGTAAATTTTCTTCATTCCATTATGTTTACCTTGTCAAGGTCTTTATTTTCATATCTCATGATGGGATCTAGAATGATTGCTTCCCCTTCTAAGGGATACCAACAATATCCACATATCTTATGGTTCCATCCGTATCGACACAGTTGACCTCGAAGTAGGCATTTGTTTTCTTTTAGGAGCTTCATTAACTCGTAAGCATATACGCTAGTGTTTCAGGCTCTCAGTTGCATTTGCAAGAGGGACCCAACTTCTCTATCCTGTCCGCTGACACCAGGGAATTCACGTAGGGGAGCATAATTTGTATTTAATTTCAAGTTATTGGACCATTCAGAGCCCATATGTAATTAAATAAGAAAAAAATTAGCATTTACATTGTGTAGATTATATCGGAAATTTTTTTGTCATATCCCAGGCATTAAGCCATCTTGAATAAGTAGTTTTATTTTTGAACTACAAAAAGAGTAAAATGAGGTAGGATGTTCACACACTCACTAATCTGTAGGGCTGGAACTAGCAGTAAGTACAGAGGCCCTTCTCGTCAGTAGCAGGAAAGTAAGGGAAGCCATAACCTTGAGAGTGGGCAGGCAAGAGATCCAGTCCAAGCCTTCCCTGACTTACCTCGGGGTAAGAATCGATGATAGACTCCGGTTCAGAGAGCATATCCAGCGTGTGAGTGATAAAGCGGCTAGAGTAACCACCACACTGTCACGTTTAATGCCCAACATAGGCGGACTCAGGAACAGCCGTAGGTTGTTGATATCCTATGTGGTCCCATCCATTCTGCTCTACGCAGCTACGATATGGAAGGATGCATTGGGTACTGAGGCCTACAGAAGACCGATGGTGTCGGTGTATCGTAGGTGTGCGCTAAGAGTGATCAGCGCGTTTCGTACAGTCAACGAAGCTGCTTGCGTTGATTACTATTATTATTAAGTTAATTATCAAATTCTTTCATAGCATGAGAGGAGCCGCTCTTATAATAGTGCTGACTATATCCAAAGAGACGAATTAAAAAAGGAGACTGGCAGAGAAAATGGCAACGTCACTGGAATATGGCATTCAGTGGAGGATGGACGCACAGGCTGGTGCCCAACATCGAGGACTGGGTGAATAGAAACCACGGGGAAGTAGATTATTATATCACCCAGTTTATCACAGGGCATGGTTGGTTCCGAGCCTACCAGTATAGGTTTAAGCTCGATGAGACTGGAGAATGTCCATTGTGCCCAGAAACGGAAGAGAGTGCAGAGCACGTTTTCTTCTTCTGTCACCGCTTTCAAGAAGAAAGAAGAGACTTCCGACGTGTTTGCGGCTCAGACCCAACAGCAGATAATATTGTCAATATTATGCTGCTTAACAAAGATTATTGGATGGCAGGCCAACGATTTGCTGCACAGGTGATGCAGAAGTTAAGGAATGAGGAGAGAGATAGGCGAACCAGAAGATAGCCTAAAACAATGTGGCGGCACTCAGCCAATCACTCCCATGATGTAATGCCTAGCGGCGGTCCCGTGGAGGGTGAGAAACAGGTGTAGGGCGGTGGTTTTAGTGGGTAAGAATCCCACACACGGATAGGTACGGGCCTATCCGTGTCTTTTGAAGATTTCCACCGACCCTCGAAAAAAAAACAAAAAAAAAACACACTCACTAGTAACTACATACTTTTTTTATTAAAGTAAACAAAAATTGGCGTGAAATAATTTTTTTTTTCATTCGGGTCTTGAAGTGTATCTTATACCGTAGCGCAATACATTATTCTCTCATCTAAGTCGTTGTTGGTTTCATTCACATGGCTAATGGAATATCATCTGGCATTGTAGTAACGTTTCTAGGCTCGCTGTATCTCATTTCATTCCCACACAGATCATTGATTTCTGTGCTCCTCCTAAATCCATCCCAATATACTACGAAGGATCTTATGTTCAAAGACAATGATCTTCGTTTCAGTGCTTTTGAGGGTTCTAAGTCTTTGATTATTTTTTAGTACGAACAGGTTTGATGAGGGGCTTAGATAAAAAAGACCTCATTCTTTCTTTATTCGACATGTAAAGCAGTAAGTCAATATTTTATATAAAATAAATCATCCCTAAATTATAAATCAGAAAAAAATTTAAAGCATTAATTTTATTTATTTATAATTTATTAAAATTCTTGAGACTGGTATATATCTATTAAATAAATTAAATGCAGAGATTTAAAGTAAAATAAACCTGACCTGAGTGTGTGAATGGTTATAAATAGTTTATTTATCTAATAGTGGATAGTGTAGTTTAATCTAAAATTAAAGTTTTAAAAAAATAGGTAACTAGACATAAAATTAGGTAAGCTTATTAATTATTCATTTGATTTTCTAATAATTGACTTTTTCATAGGGTGATTTTGACTTGTAATTTGTGATGACCTGGGCAAACAAATCTAAAAACAAGGAGAGCGAATTTTTTTTAAAAAATATATAAATTCTTAAGGCGGGAATAACAAATATTAACTTTTTATCCTACCAAGAAAACAACAGTTTAACAAAGAATAAGGACGAGCATGTAATTGGGAGATATCAGGTGGTATCGATTTTTTCCCATTATTAGTATATATTTCTAATTTTTTTTATTTTAGTTATTCATCAAATTCTTTAATATTTTGTATTTATCCATTGTTTGTTTCTGCTAACAATGAGAACTGGTTATTTAAAAAAAAAAAACAGAATAAAAGATGCTTTATAGACAGATTTTTTAAACATTCTACTTACCGTAAAGCACATCTTAACTGAATGCCAAGCATACGACTCTATCAGATCTTTGTATGAATTACCAGCAGATCTCCATTAAATTTTTCAGGACAACAAACAGACTATAGATTAACTTTTCGAATTTCTGAATCACTTAAGACTTTACTATAACATTTTGCCACAAGTTCCAATTTTTCAATAGTTTTAAATTTCAATTCGGAAATGTATAAAAAATTCAAAAATTAAGACATTAACGACTATTTATAATGTAGGACATTAAGAAAATAAAATATAATAAAAGTTTCGAAAATTAGTGCATGACCCCGAAGTGATTGATACCTTAAAATAATAATAATCATAATAAAAACATTCGTTGTTTAAGCACTGTCAAACGTTTTCAATGAGGATATGTGCTATCTGAAATTAAAGCTTATATGACAGTTGATAATGTTAAGTTGATCTAAAATCATAAGTTTATAAATAATAATATAATAATAGGTTAATAAAAAGTTTTAAAAATTAATGGCATTATGACAAATAGGGTGATTTGACTTGTAAATAACGACTTGGGCAGAATAGCGTACAAAATATTTAAAAATAATTGGGTGTGAAATGAAAATTTATATTTAAGATTGTCCTTGAGGACGGCCGTATAGGCTTAAACGTTGGCCTGTCTATAATAATAATAATAATAATAACAATATAATAAAGAATGTTAAACAATAAATACCAGTCTCAAGAAATTGAAAATATTATATATTTAAGTAAATTTAGTTGTACACTGATATACCGAGTTTAAGAAAAAGCGTTTCAGCCATTTTCGAGAAAATCGAAAAAAAAAAAATGTGAAAAATCGATTCTTTAAAATGGCTCTTCTGGTCAGTCTATGTTTTCGGAAAAGCTGCTGTCCCCCACGCCTTAAAAATATAATTTCAGTGTGATACAACTTTTTTTTTTTAGTTAAAGTTAAAATATTAATAATTAATAGAAAATTATACTAAATATTAAAAAAAGTTAACTATGAAATAATAAAGCGGCGTTGAAAAAGTGAAACTTCAAGAATATTTTCCTTTCCCAGGATGTTCGAGAATTATTAAAATCTGATGCAATACGCGCGTCGCACGGCTTATCTATCAGTTAAACATTTATGCCTTTACTGATTTCTATCCAGACTATATTTCTAAATTCCATTACTTTTGATCTGAATAATATTTCTCTTATACAAATACATATTTATATTTTCTTAGGTAGGAATAAGGAGAATTAACATTCGTGATATAAGCCTTATCAACCTGCTTCAGAGAGCATTACACCTATCTGATATTAAGGGAAATTTAATTGTTCATTCATATACTGAGTTTAAGCAAAATTGTATGAGCCATTTATGAGAAAAGGAAAAAAAAAATTAATTAGTAAAGTTGAATGAATAACAATCTTCTTTGTTTTAATTATATTTTTCCTATTCATTCAGTCCGCTGGTGTTCCTCAAGGTACTATCCTTGGTCCCATCCTCTACACCGACTATACAGCTGACATTCCAACCAATCCTAACACTATCCTCACCACTTATGCCGATGACATATGTGTGCTCGCAGTTAATAATAACCCATTGATTGCATCCCAAACTCTCCAATCCCATATCACAGCCGTCGAAGAATGGTCACGTAATTGAAGGTTTAAAATAAATTCCAACAAATCCTAGTCGCATATAATCTTCGTCGTAAACCTATCAATAGTCCTATAGACTTCTTTAATAATGTTGATCTTACCCCTGTCGAACAGATCCGCTACCTTGGACTACATCTGGACTAACCTGGAATCCTCACACAAGACTGAAAAGACAGGAAACTGCACGTCGATTACGACTATTGTAGCAATCAGTGGTCTAAGCTTCCAATTCATTACAAAAGACAGATCTACATGACTATTATAAGGCCTATCTAGACATACGGAGTTGAACTTTGGGGATCCACTAAACCTTCAAATTCCTCTCGTATCCAATCCTTACAATCCGAAATCCTCAATGCTACTTAATTTGTCACAAATAAAATCATCACATACAGACCTTAATGTTAAATATGTAAACGATCTAGCCGGAACCAGACATCATTCCTTCTACTATAAACTCCCTAACCTCCCAAACCCACTAGTTTCTTGCTTCCTCTTTCAATCCTGACAATCCTCCGAGGTGCTTGAAAAGAAGATGGCCACTAAACCTGCTAATGTAAAACATCATTAGAATGCTACCAATGAGTAGTTTCTCTACACGCCTGTATCACTCACTTTACAAAAATCTATAATAATCTAGTGGCACTTCAGGTTCTTCGATTTAAACAGAAAGTTGCTGTATCATCCGATGCCAATACATTCTCAAAATATCTACTTTCAATTTTGTACAATTTTTGGTCCTTGCGCTAGATGT
The DNA here is from genome assembly GCF_000696795.3 of Halyomorpha halys. Classification (NCBI taxonomy): domain Eukaryota; kingdom Metazoa; phylum Arthropoda; class Insecta; order Hemiptera; family Pentatomidae; genus Halyomorpha; species Halyomorpha halys. The sequence goes on along the minus strand of NW_027112436.1, from coordinate 397,021 downwards.
TCACATACAGACTCACAGGCCGTTTTGCGAGATTCGGTTATTTGGACTCAGAAGGCTTCGAAACGCGTATTCCGTATCAAAAATTTTCACGATACCAATACTTTCCCTTATTATATATTCCATATATGAAATAATATATTTCTATATGTGTAATATAAGTCTACAACTTTCTACTTAAGACTGGAACGTACTAGTAGTAGTAAACTGATTATATAAGATCTAGCACTGGATGATGGAAATCTGAGTCAGCGATTTGTTCCGTTAAATGTGCTTTGTAAAGTGATAAATGTTCTTAGTTTGCCTGTTGAGAATCGACTAGGGTGTTAGAGTTTTGGAAGACAGACGTCACTTGTTTACTCTGAGAGCTTCCAATTTCCAATGAATGCTTAATCAGATTCCTCATAGAAGAAAACAGATTGTTGAACAGATGTAAGCGAAATCAATATTTATTTTTATAACTTTCTTAACTCGTCATTGGTCGCTAGGTTGATTTTACATGGATGACCGCGCTTGAGACTTTTTCTCACATTTCGTAGTTAGAGCTCTTGAACGTATTTTTAAAAATATAAAATTTTGATTTACATTAGGTTTATTATTTATAACAAAAAATATATTAATACATTATTATATTTATATAT